>NC_092092.1:14749639-14779639 GCF_045679555.1 Salvelinus alpinus
CACTTTATTAAAGACATGGCTGTTTTATATTAGTGAAGGATAAATCCACCGGGACACTTTATTAAAGACATTACTGTTTTATATTAGTGAAGGATAAATCCACCTGAACACTTTATTAAAGACATGGCTGTTTTATATTAGTGAAGGATAAATCCACCGGGACACTTTATTAAAGACATGGCTGTTTTATATTAGTGAAGGATAAATCCACCTGAACACTTTATTAAAGACATGGCTGTTTTATATTAGTGAAGGATAAATCCACCGGGACACTTTATTAAAGACCTGGCTGTTTTATATTAGTGAAGGATAAATCCACCTGGACACTATTAAAGACCTGGCTGTTTTATATTAGTGAAGGATAAATCCACCGGGACACTTTATTAAAGACATGGCTGTTTTACATTAGTGAAGGATAAATCCCCCTGAACACTTTATTAAAGACATGACTGTTTTATATTAGTGAAGGATAAATCCACCGGGACACTTTATTAAAGACATGGCTGTTTTATATTAGTGAAGGATAAATCCACCTGAACACTTTATTAAAGACCTGGCTGTTTTATATTAGTGAAGGATAAATCCACCGGGACACTTTATTAAAGACCTGGCTGTTTTATATTAGTGAAGGATAAATCCACCGGGACACTTTATTAAAGACATGGCTGTTTTATATTAGTGAAGGATAAATCCCCCTGAACACTTTATTAAAGACATGACTGTTTTATATTAGTGAAGGATAAATCCACCTGAACACTTTATTAAAGACATGGCTGTTTTATATTAGTGAAGGATAAATCCACCGGGACACTTTATTAAAGACATGGCTGTTTTATATTAGTGAAGGATAAATCCACCTGAACACTTTATTAAAGACATGGCTGTTTTATATTAGTGAAGGATAAATCCACCGGGACACTTTATTAAAGACATGGCTGTTTTATATTAGTGAAGGATAAATCCACCTGAACACTTTATTAAAGACCTGGCTGTTTTATATTAGTGAAGGATAAATCCACCTGAACACTTTATTAAAGACATGGCTGTTTTATATTAGTGAAGGATAAATCCACCTGAACACTTTATTAAAGACCTGGCTGTTTTATATTAGTGAAGGATAAATCCCCCTGAACACTTTATTAAAGACCTGGCTGTTTTATATTAGTGAAGGATAAATCCACCTGAACACTCTATTAAAGACATGGCTGTTTTATATTAGTGAAGGATAAATCCACCGGAACACTTTATTAAAGACATGGCTGTTTTATATTAGTGAAGGATAAATCCCCCTGAACACTTTATTAAAGACATGACTGTTTTATATTAGTGAAGGATAAATCCACCTGAACACTTTATTAAAGACATGGCTGTTTTATATTAGTGAAGGATAAATCCACCGGGACACTTTATTAAAGACATGGCTGTTTTATATTAGTGAAGGATAAATCCACCTGAACACTTTATTAAAGACATGGCTGTTTTATATTAGTGAAGGATAAATCCACCGGGACACTTTATTAAAGACATGGCTGTTTTATATTAGTGAAGGATAAATCCACCTGAACACTTTATTAAAGACCTGGCTGTTTTATATTAGTGAAGGATAAATCCACCTGAACACTTTATTAAAGACATGGCTGTTTTATATTAGTGAAGGATAAATACACCTGAACACTTTATTAAAGACCTGGCTGTTTTATATTAGTGAAGGATAAATCCCCCTGAACACTTTATTAAAGACCTGGCTGTTTTATATTAGTGAAGGATAAATCCACCTGAACACTCTATTAAAGACATGGCTGTTTTATATTAGTGAAGGATAAATCCACCGGAACACTTTATTAAAGACATGGCTGTTTTATATTAGTGAAGGATAAATCCACCGGGACACTTTATTAAAGACATGGCTGTTTTATATTAGTGAAGGATAAATCCACCTGAACACTTTATTAAAGACATGGCTGTTTTATATTAGTGAAGGATAAATCCACCGGGACACTTTATTAAAGACATGGCTGTTTTATATTAGTGAAGGATAAATCCACCTGAACACTTTATTAAAGACCTGGCTGTTTTATATTAGTGAAGGATAAATCCACCTGAACACTTTATTAAAGACCTGGCTGTTTTATATTAGTGAAGGATAAATCCCCCTGAACACTTTATTAAAGACCTGGCTGCTTTATATAAGTGAAGGATAAATCCACCTGGACACTTTATTAAAGACCTGGCTGTTTTATATTAGTGAAGGATAAATCCACCTGAACACTCTATTAAAGACATGGCTGTATTATATTAGTGAAGGATAAATCCACCGGAACACTTTATTAAAGACATGGCTGTTTTATATTAGTGAAGGATAAATCCACCGGGACACTTTATTAAAGACATGGCTGTTTTATATTAGTGAAGGATAAATCCACCTGGACACTATTAAAGACATGGCTGTTTTATATTAGTGAAGGATAAATCCACCTGGACACTATTAAAGACCTGGTTGTTTTATATTAGTGAAGGATAAATCCACCGGGACACTTTATTAAAGACATGGCTGTTTTATATTAGTGAAGGATAAATCACCCTGAACACTTTATTAAAGACATGACTGTTTTATATTAGTGAAGGATAAATCCACCTGAACACTTTATTAAAGACATGGCTGTTTTATATTAGTGAAGGATAAATCCACCGGGACACTTTATTAAAGACATGGCTGTTTTATATTAGTGAAGGATAAATCCACCTGAACACTTTATTAAAGACCTGGCTGTTTTATATTAGTGAAGGATAAATCCACCGGGACACTTTATTAAAGACCTGGCTGTTTTATATTAGTGAAGGATAAATCCACCTGAACACTTTATTAAAGACATGGCTGTTTTATATTAGTGAAGGATAAATCCACCTGAACACCTTATTAAAGACATGGCTGTTTTATATTAGTGAAGGATAAATCCCCCTGAACACTTTATTAAAGACCTGGCTGTTTTATATTAGTGAAGGATAAATCCACCTGAACACTCTATTAAAGACATGGCTGTTTTATATTAGTGAAGGATAAATCCACCGGAACACTTTATTAAAGACATGGCTGTTTTATATTAGTGAAGGATAAATCCCCCTGAACACTTTATTAAAGACATGACTGTTTTATATTAGTGAAGGATAAATCCACCTGAACACTTTATTAAAGACATGGCTGTTTTATATTAGTGAAGGATAAATCCACCGGGACACTTTATTAAAGACATGGCTGTTTTATATTAGTGAAGGATAAATCCACCTGAACACTTTATTAAAGACATGGCTGTTTTATATTAGTGAAGGATAAATCCACCGGGACACTTTATTAAAGACATGGCTGTTTTATATTAGTGAAGGATAAATCCACCTGAACACTTTATTAAAGACCTGGCTGTTTTATATTAGTGAAGGATAAATCCACCTGAACACTTTATTAAAGACATGGCTGTTTTATATTAGTGAAGGATAAATACACCTGAACACTTTATTAAAGACCTGGCTGTTTTATATTAGTGAAGGATAAATCCCCCTGAACACTTTATTAAAGACCTGGCTGTTTTATATTAGTGAAGGATAAATCCACCTGAACACTCTATTAAAGACATGGCTGTTTTATATTAGTGAAGGATAAATCCACCGGAACACTTTATTAAAGACATGGCTGTTTTATATTAGTGAAGGATAAATCCACCGGGACACTTTATTAAAGACATGGCTGTTTTATATTAGTGAAGGATAAATCCACCTGAACACTTTATTAAAGACATGGCTGTTTTATATTAGTGAAGGATAAATCCACCGGGACACTTTATTAAAGACATGGCTGTTTTATATTAGTGAAGGATAAATCCACATGAACACTTTATTAAAGACCTGGCTGTTTTATATTAGTGAAGGATAAATCCACCTGAACACTTTATTAAAGACCTGGCTGTTTTATATTAGTGAAGGATAAATCCCCCTGAACACTTTATTAAAGACCTGGCTGCTTTATATTAGTGAAGGATAAATCCACCTGGACACTTTATTAAAGACCTGGCTGTTTTATATTAGTGAAGGATAAATCCACCTGAACACTCTATTAAAGACATGGCTGTTTTATATTAGTGAAGGATAAATCCACCGGAACACTTTATTAAAGACATGGCTGTTTTATATTAGTGAAGGATAAATCCACCGGGACACTTTATTAAAGACATGGCTGTTTTATATTAGTGAAGGATAAATCCACCTGGACACTATTAAAGACATGGCTGTTTTATATTAGTGAAGGATAAATCCACCTGGACACTATTAAAGACCTGGTTGTTTTATATTAGTGAAGGATAAATCCACCGGGACACTTTATTAAAGACATGGCTGTTTTATATTAGTGAAGGATAAATCACCCTGAACACTTTATTAAAGACATGACTGTTTTATATTAGTGAAGGATAAATCCACCTGAACACTTTATTAAAGACATGGCTGTTTTATATTAGTGAAGGATAAATCCACCGGGACACTTTATTAAAGACATGGCTGTTTTATATTAGTGAAGGATAAATCCACCTGAACACTTTATTAAAGACCTGGCTGTTTTATATTAGTGAAGGATAAATCCACCGGGACACTTTATTAAAGACCTGGCTGTTTTATATTAGTGAAGGATAAATCCACCTGAACACTTTATTAAAGACATGGCTGTTTTATATTAGTGAAGGATAAATCCACCTGAACACCTTATTAAAGACATGGCTGTTTTATATTAGTGAAGGATAAATCCACCTGAACACCTTATTAAAGACATGTCTGTTTTATATTAGTGAAGGATAAATCCACCGGGACACATTATTAAAGACATGGCTGTTTTATATTAGTGAAGGATAAATCCACCTGAACACTTTATTAAAGACATGGCTGTTTTATATTAGTGAAGGATAAATCCACCGGGACACTTTATTAAAGACCTGGCTGTTTTATATTAGTGAAGGATAAATCCACCTGAACACTTTATTAAAGACCTGGCTGTTTTATATTAGTGAAGGATAAATCCACCTGAACACTTTATTAAAGACATGGCTGTTTTATATTAGTGAAGGATAAATCCACCTGGACACTTTATTAAAGACCTGGCTGTTTTATATTAGTGAAGGATAAATCCACCGGGACACTTTATTAAAGACATGGCTGTTTTATATTAGTGAAGGATAAATCCACCTGAACAATTTATTAAAGACCTGGCTGTTTTATATTAGTGAAGGATAAATCCACCTGAACACTTTATTAAAGACATGGCTGTTTTATATTAGTGAAGGATAAATCCACCTGGACACTATTAAAGACCTGGTTGTTTTATATTAGTGAAGGATAAATCCACCGGGACACTTTATTAAAGACATGGCTGTTTTATATTAGTGAAGGATAAATCCACCTGAACACTTTATTAAAGACCTGGCTGTTTTATATTAGTGAAGGATAAATCCACCTGAACACTTTATTAAAGACCTGGCTGTTTTATATTAGTGAAGGATAAATCCACCGGGACACTTTATTAAAGACCTGGCTGTTTTATATTAGTGAAGGATAAATCCACCTGAACACTTTATTAAAGACCTGGCTGTTTTATATTAGTGAAGGATAAATCCACCTGGACAATATTAAAGACCTGGCTGTTTTATATTAGTGAAGGATAAATCCACCTGGACAATATTAAAGACATGGCTGTTTTATATTAGTGAAGGATAAATCCACCTGGACACTCTATTAAAGACCTGGCTGTTTTATATTAGTGAAGGATAAATCCACCGGGACACTTTATTAAAGACATGGCTGTTTTATATTAGTGAAGGATAAATCCACTGGGACACTTTATTAAAGACATGGCTGTTTTATATTAGTGAAGGATAAATCCCCCTGAACACTTTATTAAAGACCTGGCTGCTTTATATTAGTGAAGGATAAATCCACCTGGACACTTTATTAAAGACCTGGCTGTTTTATATTAGTGAAGGATAAATCCACCTGAACACTCTATTAAAGACATGGCTGTTTTATATTAGTGAAGGATAAATCCACCGGAACACTTTATTAAAGACATGGCTGTTTTATATTAGTGAAGGATAAATCCACCGGGACACTTTATTAAAGACATGGCTGTTTTATATTAGTGAAGGATAAATCCACCTGGACACTATTAAAGACATGGCTGTTTTATATTAGTGAAGGATAAATCCACCTGGACACTATTAAAGACCTGGTTGTTTTATATTAGTGAAGGATAAATCCACCGGGACACTTTATTAAAGACATGGCTGTTTTATATTAGTGAAGGATAAATCACCCTGAACACTTTATTAAAGACATGACTGTTTTATATTAGTGAAGGATAAATCCACCTGAACACTTTATTAAAGACATGGCTGTTTTATATTAGTGAAGGATAAATCCACCGGGACACTTTATTAAAGACATGGCTGTTTTATATTAGTGAAGGATAAATCCACCTGAACACTTTATTAAAGACCTGGCTGTTTTATATTAGTGAAGGATAAATCCACCGGGACACTTTATTAAAGACCTGGCTGTTTTATATTAGTGAAGGATAAATCCACCTGAACACTTTATTAAAGACATGGCTGTTTTATATTAGTGAAGGATAAATCCACCTGAACACCTTATTAAAGACATGGCTGTTTTATATTAGTGAAGGATAAATCCACCTGAACACCTTATTAAAGACATGTCTGTTTTATATTAGTGAAGGATAAATCCACCGGGACACATTATTAAAGACATGGCTGTTTTATATTAGTGAAGGATAAATCCACCTGAACACTTTATTAAAGACATGGCTGTTTTATATTAGTGAAGGATAAATCCACCGGGACACTTTATTAAAGACCTGGCTGTTTTATATTAGTGAAGGATAAATCCACCTGAACACTTTATTAAAGACCTGGCTGTTTTATATTAGTGAAGGATAAATCCACCTGAACACTTTATTAAAGACATGGCTGTTTTATATTAGTGAAGGATAAATCCACCTGGACACTTTATTAAAGACCTGGCTGTTTTATATTAGTGAAGGATAAATCCACCGGGACACTTTATTAAAGACATGGCTGTTTTATATTAGTGAAGGATAAATCCACCTGAACAATTTATTAAAGACCTGGCTGTTTTATATTAGTGAAGGATAAATCCACCTGAACACTTTATTAAAGACCTGGCTGTTTTATATTAGTGAAGGATAAATCCACCTGGACACTTTATTAAAGACATGGCTGTTTTATATTAGTGAAGGATAAATCCACCGGGACACTTTATTAAAGACATGGCTGTTTTATATTAGTGAAGGATAAATCCACCTGAACACTTTATTAAAGACCTGGCTGTTTTATATTAGTGAAGGATAAATCCACCTGAACACTTTATTAAAGACCTGGCTGTTTTATATTAGTGAAGGATAAATCCACCGGGACACTTTATTAAAGACCTGGCTGTTTTATATTAGTGAAGGATAAATCCCCCTGAACACTTTATTAAAGACCTGGCTGTTTTATATTAGTGAAGGATAAATCCACCTGAACACTCTATTAAAGACATGGCTGTTTTATATTAGTGAAGGATAAATCCACCGGAACACTTTATTAAAGACATGGCTGTTTTATATTAGTGAAGGATAAATCCCCCTGAACACTTTATTAAAGACATGACTGTTTTATATTAGTGAAGGATAAATCCACCTGAACACTTTATTAAAGACATGGCTGTTTTATATTAGTGAAGGATAAATCCACCGGGACACTTTATTAAAGACATGGCTGTTTTATATTAGTGAAGGATAAATCCACCTGAACACTTTATTAAAGACATGGCTGTTTTATATTAGTGAAGGATAAATCCACCGGGACACTTTATTAAAGACATGGCTGTTTTATATTAGTGAAGGATAAATCCACCTGAACACTTTATTAAAGACCTGGCTGTTTTATATTAGTGAAGGATAAATCCACCTGAACACTTTATTAAAGACATGGCTGTTTTATATTAGTGAAGGATAAATCCACCTGAACACTTTATTAAAGACCTGGCTGTTTTATATTAGTGAAGGATAAATCCCCCTGAACACTTTATTAAAGACCTGGCTGTTTTATATTAGTGAAGGATAAATCCACCTGAACACTCTATTAAAGACATGGCTGTTTTATATTAGTGAAGGATAAATCCACCGGAACACTTTATTAAAGACATGGCTGTTTTATATTAGTGAAGGATAAATCCACCGGGACACTTTATTAAAGACATGGCTGTTTTATATTAGTGAAGGATAAATCCACCTGAACACTTTATTAAAGACATGGCTGTTTTATATTAGTGAAGGATAAATCCACCGGGACACTTTATTAAAGACATGGCTGTTTTATATTAGTGAAGGATAAATCCACCTGAACACTTTATTAAAGACCTGGCTGTTTTATATTAGTGAAGGATAAATCCACCTGAACACTTTATTAAAGACCTGGCTGTTTTATATTAGTGAAGGATAAATCCCCCTGAACACTTTATTAAAGACCTGGCTGCTTTATATTAGTGAAGGATAAATCCACCTGGACACTTTATTAAAGACCTGGCTGTTTTATATTAGTGAAGGATAAATCCACCTGAACACTCTATTAAAGACATGGCTGTTTTATATTAGTGAAGGATAAATCCACCGGAACACTTTATTAAAGACATGGCTGTTTTATATTAGTGAAGGATAAATCCACCGGGACACTTTATTAAAGACATGGCTGTTTTATATTAGTGAAGGATAAATCCACCTGGACACTATTAAAGACATGGCTAATTTATATTAGTGAAGGATAAATCCACCTGGACACTATTAAAGACCTGGCTGTTTTATATTAGTGAAGGATAAATCCACCTGAACACTTTATTAAAGACATGGCTGTTTTATATTAGTGAAGGATAAATCCACCTGAACACCTTATTAAAGACATGGCTGTTTTATATTAGTGAAGGATAAATCCACCTGAACACCTTATTAAAGACATGTCTGTTTTATATTAGTGAAGGATAAATCCACCGGGACACATTATTAAAGACATGGCTGTTTTATATTAGTGAAGGATAAATCCACCGGGACACTTTATTAAAGACCTGGCTGTTTTATATTAGTGAAGGATAAATCCACCTGAACACTTTATTAAAGACATGGCTGTTTTATATTAGTGAAGGATAAATCCACCTGGACACTTTATTAAAGACCTGGCTGTTTTATATTAGTGAAGGATAAATCCACCGGGACACTTTATTAAAGACATGGCTGTTTTATATTAGTGAAGGATAAATCCACCTGAACAATTTATTAAAGACATGGCTGTTTTATATTAGTGAAGGATAAATCCACCTGAACACTTTATTAAAGACCTGGCTGTTTTATATTAGTGAAGGATAAATCCACCTGGACACTTTATTAAAGACATGGCTGTTTTATATTAGTGAAGGATAAATCCACCGGGACACTTTATTAAAGACATGGCTGTTTTATATTAGTGAAGGATAAATCCACCTGAACACTTTATTAAAGACCTGGCTGTTTTATATTAGTGAAGGATAAATCCACCTGAACACTTTATTAAAGACCTGGCTGTTTTATATTAGTGAAGGATAAATCCACCTGGACAATATTAAAGACCTGGCTGTTTTATATTAGTGAAGGATAAATCCACCTGGACAATATTAAAGACATGGCTGTTTTATATTAGTGAAGGATAAATCCACCTGGACACTCTATTAAAGACCTGGCTGTTTTATATTAGTGAAGGATAAATCCACCGGGACACTTTATTAAAGACATGGCTGTTTTATATTAGTGAAGGATAAATCCCCCGGAACACTTTATTAAAGACATGGCTGTTTTATATTAGTGAAGGATAAATCCACCTGAACACTTTATTAAAGACCTGGCTGTTTTATATTAGTGAAGGATAAATCCCCCTGAACACTTTATTAAAGACCTGGCTGCTTTATATTAGTGAAGGATAAATCCACCTGGACACTTTATTAAAGACCTGGCTGTTTTATATTAGTGAAGGATAAATCCACCTGAACACTCTATTAAAGACATGGCTGTTTTATATTAGTGAAGGATAAATCCACCGGAACACTTTATTAAAGACATGGCTGTTTTATATTAGTGAAGGATAAATCCACCGGGACACTTTATTAAAGACATGGCTGTTTTATATTAGTGAAGGATAAATCCACCTGGACACTATTAAAGACATGGCTGTTTTATATTAGTGAAGGATAAATCCACCTGGACACTATTAAAGACCTGGTTGTTTTATATTAGTGAAGGATAAATCCACCGGGACACTTTATTAAAGACATGGCTGTTTTATATTAGTGAAGGATAAATCACCCTGAACACTTTATTAAAGACATGACTGTTTTATATTAGTGAAGGATAAATCCACCTGAACACTTTATTAAAGACATGGCTGTTTTATATTAGTGAAGGATAAATCCACCGGGACACTTTATTAAAGACATGGCTGTTTTATATTAGTGAAGGATAAATCCACCTGAACACTTTATTAAAGACCTGGCTGTTTTATATTAGTGAAGGATAAATCCACCGGGACACTTTATTAAAGACCTGGCTGTTTTATATTAGTGAAGGATAAATCCACCTGAACACTTTATTAAAGACATGGCTGTTTTATATTAGTGAAGGATAAATCCACCTGAACACCTTATTAAAGACATGGCTGTTTTATATTAGTGAAGGATAAATCCACCTGAACACCTTATTAAAGACATGTCTGTTTTATATTAGTGAAGGATAAATCCACCGGGACACATTATTAAAGACATGGCTGTTTTATATTAGTGAAGGATAAATCCACCTGAACACTTTATTAAAGACATGGCTGTTTTATATTAGTGAAGGATAAATCCACCGGGACACTTTATTAAAGACCTGGCTGTTTTATATTAGTGAAGGATAAATCCACCTGAACACTTTATTAAAGACCTGGCTGTTTTATATTAGTGAAGGATAAATCCACCTGAACACTTTATTAAAGACATGGCTGTTTTATATTAGTGAAGGATAAATCCACCTGGACACTTTATTAAAGACCTGGCTGTTTTATATTAGTGAAGGATAAATCCACCGGGACACTTTATTAAAGACATGGCTGTTTTATATTAGTGAAGGATAAATCCACCTGAACAATTTATTAAAGACCTGGCTGTTTTATATTAGTGAAGGATAAATCCACCTGAACACTTTATTAAAGACATGGCTGTTTTATATTAGTGAAGGATAAATCCACCTGAACACTTTATTAAAGACCTGGCTGTTTTATATTAGTGAAGGATAAATCCACCTGGACACTTTATTAAAGACATGGCTGTTTTATATTAGTGAAGGATAAATCCACCGGGACACTTTATTAAAGACATGGCTGTTTTATATTAGTGAAGGATAAATCCACCTGAACACTTTATTAAAGACCTGGCTGTTTTATATTAGTGAAGGATAAATCCACCTGAACACTTTATTAAAGACCTGGCTGTTTTATATTAGTGAAGGATAAATCCACCGGGACACTTTATTAAAGACCTGGCTGTTTTATATTAGTGAAGGATAAATCCACCTGAACACTTTATTAAAGACCTGGCTGTTTTATATTAGTGAAGGATAAATCCACCTGGACAATATTAAAGACCTGGCTGTTTTATATTAGTGAAGGATAAATCCACCTGGACAATATTAAAGACATGGCTGTTTTATATTAGTGAAGGATAAATCCACCTGGACACTCTATTAAAGACCTGGCTGTTTTATATTAGTGAAGGATAAATCCACCGGGACACTTTATTAAAGACATGGCTGTTTTATATTAGTGAAGGATAAATCCACTGGGACACTTTATTAAAGACATGGCTGTTTTATATTAGTGAAGGATAAATCCCCCTGAACACTTTATTAAAGACCTGGCTGCTTTATATTAGTGAAGGATAAATCCACCTGGACACTTTATTAAAGACCTGGCTGTTTTATATTAGTGAAGGATAAATCCACCTGAACACTCTATTAAAGACATGGCTGTTTTATATTAGTGAAGGATAAATCCACCGGAACACTTTATTAAAGACATGGCTGTTTTATATTAGTGAAGGATAAATCCACCGGGACACTTTATTAAAGACATGGCTGTTTTATATTAGTGAAGGATAAATCCACCTGGACACTATTAAAGACATGGCTGTTTTATATTAGTGAAGGATAAATCCACCTGGACACTATTAAAGACCTGGTTGTTTTATATTAGTGAAGGATAAATCCACCGGGACACTTTATTAAAGACATGGCTGTTTTATATTAGTGAAGGATAAATCACCCTGAACACTTTATTAAAGACATGACTGTTTTATATTAGTGAAGGATAAATCCACCTGAACACTTTATTAAAGACATGGCTGTTTTATATTAGTGAAGGATAAATCCACCGGGACACTTTATTAAAGACATGGCTGTTTTATATTAGTGAAGGATAAATCCACCTGAACACTTTATTAAAGACCTGGCTGTTTTATATTAGTGAAGGATAAATCCACCGGGACACTTTATTAAAGACCTGGCTGTTTTATATTAGTGAAGGATAAATCCACCTGAACACTTTATTAAAGACCTGGCTGTTTTATATTAGTGAAGGATAAATCCACCTGAACACTTTATTAAAGACATGGCTGTTTTATATTAGTGAAGGATAAATCCACCTGGACACTTTATTAAAGACCTGGCTGTTTTATATTAGTGAAGGATAAATCCACCGGGACACTTTATTAAAGACATGGCTGTTTTATATTAGTGAAGGATAAATCCACCTGAACAATTTATTAAAGACCTGGCTGTTTTATATTAGTGAAGGATAAATCCACCTGAACACTTTATTAAAGACCTGGCTGTTTTATATTAGTGAAGGATAAATCCACCTGGACACTTTATTAAAGACATGGCTGTTTTATATTAGTGAAGGATAAATCCACCGGGACACTTTATTAAAGACATGGCTGTTTTATATTAGTGAAGGATAAATCCACCTGAACACTTTATTAAAGACCTGGCTGTTTTATATTAGTGAAGGATAAATCCACCTGAACACTTTATTAAAGACCTGGCTGTTTTATATTAGTGAAGGATAAATCCACCGGGACACTTTATTAAAGACCTGGCTGTTTTATATTAGTGAAGGATAAATCCCCCTGAACACTTTATTAAAGACCTGGCTGTTTTATATTAGTGAAGGATAAATCCACCTGAACACTCTATTAAAGACATGGCTGTTTTATATTAGTGAAGGATAAATCCACCGGAACACTTTATTAAAGACATGGCTGTTTTATATTAGTGAAGGATAAATCCCCCTGAACACTTTATTAAAGACATGACTGTTTTATATTAGTGAAGGATAAATCCACCTGAACACTTTATTAAAGACATGGCTGTTTTATATTAGTGAAGGATAAATCCACCGGGACACTTTATTAAAGACATGGCTGTTTTATATTAGTGAAGGATAAATCCACCTGAACACTTTATTAAAGACATGGCTGTTTTATATTAGTGAAGGATAAATCCACCGGGACACTTTATTAAAGACATGGCTGTTTTATATTAGTGAAGGATAAATCCACCTGAACACTTTATTAAAGACCTGGCTGTTTTATATTAGTGAAGGATAAATCCAGCTGAACACTTTATTAAAGACATGGCTGTTTTATATTAGTGAAGGATAAATCCACCTGAACACTTTATTAAAGACCTGGCTGTTTTATATTAGTGAAGGATAAATCCCCCTGAACACTTTATTAAAGACCTGGCTGTTTTATATTAGTGAAGGATAAATGCACCTGAACACTCTATTAAAGACATGGCTGTTTTATATTAGTGAAGGATAAATCCACCGGAACACTTTATTAAAGACATGGCTGTTTTATATTAGTGAAGGATAAATCCACCGGGACACTTTATTAAAGACATGGCTGTTTTATATTAGTGAAGGATAAATCCACCTGAACACTTTATTAAAGACATGGCTGTTTTATATTAGTGAAGGATAAATCCACCGGGACACTTTATTAAAGACATGGCTGTTTTATATTAGTGAAGGATAAATCCACCTGAACACTTTATTAAAGACCTGGCTGTTTTATATTAGTGAAGGATAAATCCACCTGAACACTTTATTAAAGACCTGGCTGTTTTATATTAGTGAAGGATAAATCCCCCTGAACACTTTATTAAAGACCTGGCTGCTTTATATTAGTGAAGGATAAATCCACCTGGACACTTTATTAAAGACCTGGCTGTTTTATATTAGTGAAGGATAAATCCACCTGAACACTCTATTAAAGACATGGCTGTTTTATATTAGTGAAGGATAAATCCACCGGAACACTTTATTAAAGACATGGCTGTTTTATATTAGTGAAGGATAAATCCACCGGGACACTTTATTAAAGACATGGCTGTTTTATATTAGTGAAGGATAAATCCACCTGGACACTATTAAAGACATGGCTAATTTATATTAGTGAAGGATAAATCCACCGGGACACTTTATTAAAGACATGGCTGTTTTATATTAGTGAAGGATAAATCCACCTGGACACTATTAAAGACATGGCTAATTTATATTAGTGAAGGATAAATCCACCTGGACACTATTAAAGACCTGGCTGTTTTATATTAGTGAAGGATAAATCCACCTGAACACTTTATTAAAGACATGGCTGTTTTATATTAGTGAAGGATAAATCCACCTGAACACCTTATTAAAGACATGGCTGTTTTATATTAGTGAAGGATAAATCCACCTGAACACCTTATTAAAGACATGTCTGTTTTATATTAGTGAAGGATAAATCCACCGGGACACATTATTAAAGACATGGCTGTTTTATATTAGTGAAGGATAAATCCACCGGGACACTTTATTAAAGACCTGGCTGTTTTATATTAGTGAAGGATAAATCCACCTGAACACTTTATTAAAGACATGGCTGTTTTATATTAGTGAAGGATAAATCCACCTGGACACTTTATTAAAGACCTGGCTGTTTTATATTAGTGAAGGATAAATCCACCGGGACACTTTATTAAAGACATGGCTGTTTTATATTAGTGAAGGATAAATCCACCTGAACAATTTATTAAAGACCTGGCTGTTTTATATTAGTGAAGGATAAATCCACCTGAACACTTTATTAAAGACATGGCTGTTTTATATTAGTGAAGGATAAATCCACCTGAACACTTTATTAAAGACCTGGCTGTTTTATATTAGTGAAGGATAAATCCACCTGGACACTTTATTAAAGACATGGCTGTTTTATATTAGTGAAGGATAAATCCACCGGGACACTTTATTAAAGACATGGCTGTTTTATATTAGTGAAGGATAAATCCACCTGAACACTTTATTAAAGACCTGGCTGTTTTATATTAGTGAAGGATAAATCCACCTGAACACTTTATTAAAGACCTGGCTGTTTTATATTAGTGAAGGATAAATCCACCTGGACAATATTAAAGACCTGGCTGTTTTATATTAGTGAAGGATAAATCCACCTGGACAATATTAAAGACATGGCTGTTTTATATTAGTGAAGGATAAATCCACCTGGACACTCTATTAAAGACCTGGCTGTTTTATATTAGTGAAGGATAAATCCACCGGGACACTTTATTAAAGACATGGCTGTTTTATATTAGTGAAGGATAAATCCCCCGGAACACTTTATTAAAGACATGGCTGTTTTATATTAGTGAAGGATAAATCCACCGGGACACTTTATTAAAGACATGGCTGTTTTATATTAGTGAAGGATAAATCCCCCTGAACACTTTATTAAAGACCTGGCTGCTTTATATTAGTGAAGGATAAATCCACCTGGACACTTTATTAAAGACCTGGCTGTTTTATATTAGTGAAGGATAAATCCACCTGAACACTCTATTAAAGACATGGCTGTTTTATATTAGTGAAGGATAAATCCACCGGAACACTTTATTAAAGACATGGCTGTTTTATATTAGTGAAGGATAAATCCACCGGGACACTTTATTAAAGACATGGCTGTTTTATATTAGTGAAGGATAAATCCACCTGGACACTATTAAAGACATGGCTGTTTTATATTAGTGAAGGATAAATCCACCTGGACACTATTAAAGACCTGGTTGTTTTATATTAGTGAAGGATAAATCCACCGGGACACTTTATTAAAGACATGGCTGTTTTATATTAGTGAAGGATAAATCACCCTGAACACTTTATTAAAGACATGACTGTTTTATATTAGTGAAGGATAAATCCACCTGAACACTTTATTAAAGACATGGCTGTTTTATATTAGTGAAGGATAAATCCACCGGGACACTTTATTAAAGACATGGCTGTTTTATATTAGTGAAGGATAAATCCACCTGAACACTTTATTAAAGACCTGGCTGTTTTATATTAGTGAAGGATAAATCCACCGGGACACTTTATTAAAGACCTGGCTGTTTTATATTAGTGAAGGATAAATCCACCTGAACACTTTATTAAAGACATGGCTGTTTTATATTAGTGAAGGATAAATCCACCTGAACACCTTATTAAAGACATGGCTGTTTTATATTAGTGAAGGATAAATCCACCTGAACACCTTATTAAAGACATGTCTGTTTTATATTAGTGAAGGATAAATCCACCGGGACACATTATTAAAGACATGGCTGTTTTATATTAGTGAAGGATAAATCCACCTGAACACTTTATTAAAGACATGGCTGTTTTATATTAGTGAAGGATAAATCCACCGGGACACTTTATTAAAGACCTGGCTGTTTTATATTAGTGAAGGATAAATCCACCTGAACACTTTATTAAAGACCTGGCTGTTTTATATTAGTGAAGGATAAATCCACCTGAACACTTTATTAAAGACATGGCTGTTTTATATTAGTGAAGGATAAATCCACCTGGACACTTTATTAAAGACCTGGCTGTTTTATATTAGTGAAGGATAAATCCACCGGGACACTTTATTAAAGACATGGCTGTTTTATATTAGTGAAGGATAAATCCACCTGAACAATTTATTAAAGACCTGGCTGTTTTATATTAGTGAAGGATAAATCCACCTGAACACTTTATTAAAGACCTGGCTGTTTTATATTAGTGAAGGATAAATCCACCTGGACACTTTATTAAAGACATGGCTGTTTTATATTAGTGAAGGATAAATCCACCGGGACACTTTATTAAAGACATGGCTGTTTTATATTAGTGAAGGATAAATCCACCTGAACACTTTATTAAAGACCTGGCTGTTTTATATTAGTGAAGGATAAATCCACCTGAACACTTTATTAAAGACCTGGCTGTTTTATATTAGTGAAGGATAAATCCACCGGGACACTTTATTAAAGACCTGGCTGTTTTATATTAGTGAAGGATAAATCCACCTGAACACTTTATTAAAGACCTGGCTGTTTTATATTAGTGAAGGATAAATCCACCTGGACAATATTAAAGACCTGGCTGTTTTATATTAGTGAAGGATAAATCCACCTGGACAATATTAAAGACATGGCTGTTTTATATTAGTGAAGGATAAATCCACCTGGACACTCTATTAAAGACCTGGCTGTTTTATATTAGTGAAGGATAAATCCACCGGGACACTTTATTAAAGACATGGCTGTTTTATATTAGTGAAGGATAAATCCCCCGGAACACTTTATTAAAGACATGGCTTTTTTATATTAGTGAAGGATAAATCCACCGGGACACTTTATTAAAGAATTGGCTGTTTTATATTAGTGAAGGATAAATCCACCTGGACACTATTAAAGACCTGGCTGTTTTATATTAGTGAAGGATAAATCCACCTGAACACTTTATTAAAGACATGGCTGTTTTATATTAGTGAAGGATAAATCCACCTGAACACTTTATTAAAGACCTGGCTGTTTTATATTAGTGAAGGATAAATCCACCTGAACACTTTATTAAAGACCTGGCTGTTTTATATTAGTGAAGGATAAATCCACCTGGACACTTTATTAAAGACCTGGCTGTTTTATATTAGTGAAGGATACATCCACCTGGACACTTTATTAAAGACCTGGCTGTTTTATATTAGTGAAGGATAAATCCACCTGAACACTTTATTAAAGACATGGCTGTTTTATATTAGTGAAGGATAAATCCACCTGAACACTTTATTAAAGACCTGGCTGTTTTATATTAGTGAAGGATAAATCCACCTGAACACTTTATTAAAGACATGGCTGTTTTATATTAGTGAAGGATAAATCCACCTGGACACTTTATTAAAGACCTGGCTGTTTTATATTAGTGAAGGATAAATCCTCCGGAACACTTTATTAAAGACATGGCTGTTTTATATTAGTGAAGGATAAATCCACCGGGACACTTTATTAAAGACATGGCTGTTTTATATTAGTGAAGGATAAATCCACCTGAACACTTTATTAAAGACATGACTGTTTTATATTAGTGAAGGATAAATCCACCGGGACACTTTATTAAAGACATGGCTGTTTTATATTAGTGAAGGATAAATCCACCTGGACACTATTAAAGACCTGGCTGTTTTATATTAGTGAAGGATAAATCCACCGGGACACTTTATTAAAGACATGGCTGTTTTATATTAGTGAAGGATAAATCCACCTGAACACTTTATTAAAGACATGACTGTTTTATATTAGTGAAGGATAAATCCACCGGGACACTTTATTAAAGACCTGGCTGTTTTATATTAGTGAAGGATAAATCCACCGGGACACTTTATTAAAGACCTGGCTGTTTTATATTAGTGAAGGATAAATCCACCTGAACACTTTATTAAAGACCTGGCTGTTTTATATTAGTGAAGGATAAATCCACCTGAACACTTTATTAAAGACATGGCTGTTTTATATTAGTGAAGGATAAATCCACCTGGACACTTTATTAAAGACCTGGCTGTTTTATATTAGTGAAGGATAAATCCTCCGGAACACTTTATTAAAGACATGGCTGTTTTATATTAGTGAAGGATAAATCCACCGGGACACTTTATTAAAGACATGGCTGTTTTATATTAGTGAAGGATAAATCCACCTGAACACTTTATTAAAGACATGACTGTTTTATATTAGTGAAGGATAAATCCACCGGGACACTTTATTAAAGACATGGCTGTTTTATATTAGTGAAGGATAAATCCACCTGGACACTATTAAAGACCTGGCTGTTTTATATTAGTGAAGGATAAATCCACCGGGACACTTTATTAAAGACATGGCTGTTTTATATTAGTGAAGGATAAATCCACCTGAACACTTTATTAAAGACATGACTGTTTTATATTAGTGAAGGATAAATCCACCGGGACACTTTATTAAAGACCTGGCTGTTTTATATTAGTGAAGGATAAATCCACCGGGACACTTTATTAAAGACCTGGCTGTTTTATATTAGTGAAGGATAAATCCACCTGGACACTATTAAAGACCTGGCTGTTTTATATAATAGTGAAGGATAAATCCACCTGGACACTTTATTAAAGACCTGGCTGTTTCATATTAGTGAAGGATAAATCCACGGCTGTTTTATATTAGTGAAGGATAAATCCCCCTGGACACTTTATTAAAGACCTGGCTGTTTTATATTAGTGAAGGATAAATCCACCTGAACACTTTATTAAAGACATGGCTGTTTTATATTAGTGAAGGATAAATCCACCAGGACACTTTATTAAAGACCTGGCTGTTTAATATTAGTGAAGGATAAATCCACGGCTGTTTTATATTAGTGAAGGATAAATCCCCCTGGACACTTTATTAAAGACCTGGCTGTTTTATATTAGTGAAGGATAAATCCCCCTGAACACTTTATTAAAGACATGGCTGTTTTATATTAGTGAAGGATAAATCCACCTGAACACTTTATTAAAGACATGGCTGTTTTATATTAGTGAAGGATAAATCCACCTGGACACTATTAAAGACATGGCTGTTTTATATTAGTGAAGGATAAATCCACCTGGACACTATTAAAGACCTGGCTGTTTTATATTAGTGAAGGATAAATCCACCGGGACACTTTATTAAAGACCTGGCTGTTTTATATTAGTGAAGGATAAATCCACCTGAACACTTTATTAAAGACCTGGCTGTTTTATATTAGTGAAGGATAAATCCACCTGGACAATATTAAAGACCTGGCTGTTTTATATTAGTGAAGGATAAATCCACCTGGACAATATTAAAGACATGGCTGTTTTATATTAGTGAAGGATAAATCCACCTGGACACTCTATTAAAGACCTGGCTGTTTTATATTAGTGAAGGATAAATCCACCGGGACACTTTATTAAAGACATGGCTGTTTTATATTAGTGAAGGATAAATCCCCCGGAACACTTTATTAAAGACATGGCTTTTTTATATTAGTGAAGGATAAATCCACCGGGACACTTTATTAAAGAATTGGCTGTTTTATATTAGTGAAGGATAAATCCACCTGGACACTATTAAAGACCTGGCTGTTTTATATTAGTGAAGGATAAATCCACCTGAACACTTTATTAAAGACATGGCTGTTTTATATTAGTGAAGGATAAATCCACCTGAACACTTTATTAAAGACCTGGCTGTTTTATATTAGTGAAGGATAAATCCACCTGAACACTTTATTAAAGACCTGGCTGTTTTATATTAGTGAAGGATAAATCCACCTGGACACTTTATTAAAGACCTGGCTGTTTTATATTAGTGAAGGATACATCCACCTGGACACTTTATTAAAGACCTGGCTGTTTTATATTAGTGAAGGATAAATCCACCTGAACACTTTATTAAAGACATGGCTGTTTTATATTAGTGAAGGATAAATCCACCTGAACACTTTATTAAAGACCTGGCTGTTTTATATTAGTGAAGGATAAATCCACCTGAACACTTTATTAAAGACATGGCTGTTTTATATTAGTGAAGGATAAATCCACCTGGACACTTTATTAAAGACCTGGCTGTTTTATATTAGTGAAGGATAAATCCTCCGGAACACTTTATTAAAGACATGGCTGTTTTATATTAGTGAAGGATAAATCCACCGGGACACTTTATTAAAGACATGGCTGTTTTATATTAGTGAAGGATAAATCCACCTGAACACTTTATTAAAGACATGACTGTTTTATATTAGTGAAGGATAAATCCACCGGGACACTTTATTAAAGACATGGCTGTTTTATATTAGTGAAGGATAAATCCACCTGGACACTATTAAAGACCTGGCTGTTTTATATTAGTGAAGGATAAATCCACCGGGACACTTTATTAAAGACATGGCTGTTTTATATTAGTTAAGGATAAATCCACCTGAACACTTTATTAAAGACATGACTGTTTTATATTAGTGAAGGATAAATCCACCGGGACACTTTATTAAAGACCTGGCTGTTTTATATTAGTGAAGGATAAATCCACCGGGACACTTTATTAAAGACCTGGCTGTTTTATATTAGTGAAGGATAAATCCACCTGAACACTTTATTAAAGACCTGGCTGTTTTATATTAGTGAAGGATAAATCCACCTGAACACTTTATTAAAGACATGGCTGTTTTATATTAGTGAAGGATAAATCCACCTGGACACTTTATTAAAGACCTGGCTGTTTTATATTAGTGAAGGATAAATCCTCCGGAACACTTTATTAAAGACATGGCTGTTTTATATTAGTGAAGGATAAATCCACCGGGACACTTTATTAAAGACATGGCTGTTTTATATTAGTGAAGGATAAATCCACCTGAACACTTTATTAAAGACATGACTGTTTTATATTAGTGAAGGATAAATCCACCGGGACACTTTATTAAAGACATGGCTGTTTTATATTAGTGAAGGATAAATCCACCTGGACACTATTAAAGACCTGGCTGTTTTATATTAGTGAAGGATAAATCCACCGGGACACTTTATTAAAGACATGGCTGTTTTATATTAGTGAAGGATAAATCCACCTGAACACTTTATTAAAGACATGACTGTTTTATATTAGTGAAGGATAAATCCACCGGGACACTTTATTAAAGACCTGGCTGTTTTATATTAGTGAAGGATAAATCCACCGGGACACTTTATTAAAGACCTGGCTGTTTTATATTAGTGAAGGATAAATCCACCTGGACACTATTAAAGACCTGGCTGTTTTATATAATAGTGAAGGATAAATCCACCTGGACACTTTATTAAAGACCTGGCTGTTTCATATTAGTGAAGGATAAATCCACGGCTGTTTTATATTAGTGAAGGATAAATCCCCCTGGACACTTTATTAAAGACCTGGCTGTTTTATATTAGTGAAGGATAAATCCACCTGAACACTTTATTAAAGACATGGCTGTTTTATATTAGTGAAGGATAAATCCACCAGGACACTTTATTAAAGACCTGGCTGTTTAATATTAGTGAAGGATAAATCCACGGCTGTTTTATATTAGTGAAGGATAAATCCCCCTGGACACTTTATTAAAGACCTGGCTGTTTTATATTAGTGAAGGATAAATCCCCCTGAACACTTTATTAAAGACATGGCTGTTTTATATTAGTGAAGGATAAATCCACCTGAACACTTTATTAAAGACATGGCTGTTTTATATTAGTGAAGGATAAATCCACCTGGACACTATTAAAGACATGGCTGTTTTATATTAGTGAAGGATAAATCCACCTGGACACTATTAAAGACCTGGCTGTTTTATATTAGTGAAGGATAAATCCACCGGGACACTTTATTAAAGACATGGCTGTTTTATATTAGTGAAGGATAAATCCACCTGAACACTTTATTAAAGACATGGCTGTTTTATATTAGTGAAGGATAAATCCACCTGAACACTTTATTAAAGACATGGCTGTTTTATATTAGTGAAGGATAAATCCACCTGAACACCTTATTAAAGACCTGACTGTTTTATATTAGTGAAGGATAAATCCACCTGGACACTATTAAAGACATGGCTGATAATGTAGATTCACCCTGCCTTGTCCTGTTCTACTGAGAAGATAACGTACCTAGGGAGTGCCTAAGCACTCCCTAGGTGCTTTCCCCTTACCCCCTGGGAACAAATGAAACAGAATAATTATTAACAATTTCACAAACACTCAGAAACACAGGACATCTATGAGGCTCTGTCTGACTGAGCAACAAACTCACAGAATATACATACCAACTACTCCCAGCGACAACTAACACAGTAAATTACTCCAAAGCCATCAGCCTCCTCTCTCAGCAAATATCTCTCTTTCAATCAAACTCTCTGCATTCCTCAGCCTTCCTCAGCCTTCAATGATCTCACCCTGCCTATCCTCTCTCTCTCTAATCTCTCTTCCGAACAGAACACTGGCTTGAGTCGACCAATCAGCTGGTTGGGGAGAACTCAGGAAGCTATCTCCTGAAACACACACACTCAAATACAAAACACAACACAGAAACTGGGGAACGTAACACTGCCTTGTCCTGTTCTACTGGAAAGATAACGTAGATTCACCCTGCCTTGTCCTGTTCTACTGGAAAGATAACGTAGATTCACCCTGCCTTGTCCTGTTCTACTGGAAAGATAATGTAGATTCACCCTGCCTTGTCCTGTTCTACTGGAAAGATAATGTAGATTCACCCTGCCTTGTCCTGTTCTACTGGAAAGATAACGTAGATTCACCCTGCCTTGTCCTGTTCTACTGGAAAGATAACGTAGATTCACCCTGCCTTGTCCTGTTCTACTGGAAAGATAACGTAGATTCACCCTGCCTTGTCCTGTTCTACTGGAAAGATAACGTAGATTCACCCTGCCTTGTCCTGTTCTACTGGAAAGATAACGTAGATTCACCCTGCCTTGTCCTGTTCTACTGGAAAGATAACGTAGATTCACCCTGCCTTGTCCTGTTCTACTGGAAAGATAATGTAGATTCACCCTGCCTTGTCCTGTTCTACTGGAAAGATAATGTAGATTCACCCTGCCTTGTCCTGTTCTACTGGAAAGATAACGTAGATTCACCCTGCCTTGTCCTGTTCTACTGGAAAGATAACGTAGATTCACCCTGCCTTGTCCTGTTCTACTGGAAAGATAACGTAGATTCACCCTGCCTTGTCCTGTTCTACTGGAAAGATAATGAAGATTCACCCTGCCTTGTCCTGTTCTACTGGGAAGATAATGTAGATTCACCCTGCCTTGTCCTGTTCTACTGGAAAGATAACGTAGATTCACCCTGTCTTGTCCTGTTCTACTGGAAAGATAATGAAGATTCACACTGCCTTCTCCTGTTCTACTGGAAAGATAATGTAGATTCACCCTGTCTTGTCCTGTTCTACTGGAAAGATAATGTAGATTCACCCTGCCTTGTCCTGTTCTACTGGAAAGATAATGTAGATTCACCCTGCCTTGTCCTCTTCTACTGGAAAGATAACGTAGATTCACCCTGCCTTGTCCTCTTCTACTGGAAAGATAATGTAGATTCACCCTGCCTTGTCCTGTTCTACTGGAAAGATAATGTAGATTCACCCTGCCTTGTCCTGTTCTACTGGAAAGATAACGTAGATTCACCCTGCCTTGTCCTGTTCTACTGGAACGATAACGTAGATTCACCCTGCCTTGTCCTCTTCTACTGGGAAGATAATGTAGATTCACCCTGCCTTGTCCTGTTCTACTGGAAAGATAACGTAGATTCACCCTGCCTTGTCCTGTTCTACTGGAAAGATAATGTATATTCACCCTGCCTTGTCCTGTTCTACTGGAAAGATAACGTAGATTCACCCTGCCTTGTCCTGTTCTACTGGAAAGATGATGTAGATTCACCCTGCCTTGTCCTGTTCTACTGGAAAGATAATGTAGATTCACCCTGCCTTGTCCTGTTCTACTGGAAAGATAATGTAGATTCACCCTGCATTGTCCTGTTCTACTGGAAAGATAATGTAGATTCACCCTGCCTTGTCCTGTTCTACTGGAAAGATAACGTAGATTCACCCTGCCTTGTCCTGTTCTACTGGAAAGATGATGTAGATTCACCCTGCCTTGTCCTGTTCTACTGGAAAGATAATGTAGATTCACCCTGCCTTGTCCTGTTCTACTGGAAAGATAACGTAGATTCACCCTGCCTTGTCCTGTTCTACTGGAAAGATAATGTAGATTCAACCTGCATTGTCCTGTTCTACTGGAAAGATAATGTAGATTCACCCTGCCTTGTCCTGTTCTACTGGAAAGATAATGTAGATTCACCCTGCCTTGTTCTGTTCTACTGGAAAGATAACGTAGATTCACCCTGCATTGTCCTGTTCTACTGGAAAGATAATGTAGATTATTACATTTGATCATATTCTACTCTATTCTATTCTATTAAAAAAATTGGATGACCATCTGGAATTGTTTTAAGATGGTCATACTATAGATCGTTTAGTTTTTTGATTTTCAATTGTCGGACCGCTTAGGTAACAACGATGTCACAGCACTCTTGTCTGAGTGTGCCAGAGCGCAGAATACCTAATGAATTTACGAAGGCACAACAACCATTAAATATGGCCGGTGTCAGTAAACGTCGGGCAAAAAAAACTTTATTACATTTTCGACCAGCAGCACAGTTACAGTCACCAACGCTCTGGATAACATGAAAACAGCCTAACCAGCTCTGCTAGGGAGAGTAAAATGGTCAGAGTGGGGTGTTCTCTCATTTGTGTCTGGAAATAGCTAGCAAGCTAACCAATTTTAGCCAGTTAGCTTGGGTTCTTGACTGCTGCAGTTAACAAGCTAAAGTTACGTGCATGATCTATGTAGTAATATTGTTTGTTTCTCAGAGCCATTTGCTTGGCTAGCTATAGCCTAATGTTAGCTAGCTAAAATTGAACTTGGTTGGTTAGCTTCCTGCAGATTCATGCAAGGTAGTAATGTTATGAGTTGGGATTATGGTTCATTGTTTAGCTAGCTAGCTACATGTCTTAACAAAAGACTCCACTATGCTAGTATCCATTTCAATAGAATGGTCACGATGTCACTGTGACACGACAGCTGTTGATAGACGTAGCTGGTAAATTCGCTCTGGCTATCTACTCCGATTTCAGAGCACTCTCATCTGAATGTGGGAGAGCGCAGAATAACTAACGAATTTCCAAATGCTCAACATCTACTGAATATGGCCTGTGTCAGAAAACATTGGCATAGTTACATTCACCAAACGCTCTGGATAACATAAAAACAGCTTTAACCAGGTCAAAGTGAACTGTTCTCTCATTTGTGTCTGGAAGTAGCTAGCAAGCTAGCCAACATTAGCCAGTTAGCTTGGGTGCTTGACTGCTGTTAGAACAGAACGCTCGGATCAACCCAACCCAACCCAACCCAAACCAAACCAACCCAGCCCAATTTTTTTATTTTTTTTGCCTAAAATGACATACCCAAGTCTAACTGCCTGTAGCTCAGGCCCTGAAGCAAGGATAGGCATATTCTTGGTACCATTTGAAAGGAAACACTTTGAAGTGTATGGACATGTGAAAGGAATGTAGGAGAATATAACACATTAGATCTGGTAAAAGATAATACAAGGAAATAAACAACCGTTCTATTGTATTTTTTTGTACCATCATCTTTGAAATGCAAGAGAAATGTGTTATTCCAGCCCAGGTGCAATTTAGATTTTGGCCACTAGATGGCATCAGTGTATGGGCAACGTTTTAGACTGATCCAATGAACCATTGTATTTTGTTCATTTTTTTAAATCAAGACTGCCCAAATGTGTCTAATTTGTTTATTAATAACTTTATGTTCAAAATTGTGCACTCTCCTCAAACAATAGCATGGTTTTATTTCACTGTAATAGCTACTGTAAATTGGACAGTGCAGTTAGATTAACAAGAATTTAAGCTTTCTGCCAATATCAGATATGTCTATGTCCCAGGACATTTTCTTGTTACTTATGTCACGAACTGGCTTGAAGCCCGTAAAACAAAAAGGGAGACAACGTGGAGATAAGGAATAACAAAATGTATTTATTAACTAAGGTAACCTATATACAAATAAACAATAGTATGTCTGCATGGAGAGAGTCTCCTCCACGAATGGGGAAGTAGTGTATTTATCCTGGGACACACCCGGGCCCAGGTGTTTCCCATGTCACTGACGACCCTCCCGGCTCCGCCCACCGGCATCCTAATAAGGAAACAAGAGCAAAGAGAGAGAATACGGCAGACAGAGTGGGGGGGTCGTCACACTTACAACCTCATGCTAATCACATTAGCCTACGTTAGCTCAACCGTCCCGTGAAAGGGACACCAACCCTGAATATTTTTTTTATAAAGAGATGGGTGGGGCTAAAGCTTAAGTGGGTGTGAACGATGCTGAATGAGTGGAGACAAAGAAGGTGGTGTATTAAAACATTCAAAGGCCATTTTCTCAAAAGTGAGGTTACAATTTGATCAACTTTCAAATAATAATTACCTTCCCATTGTTCTTCAACTGTAGTGCATGTTATACCATTTTGTAGCTCTCTACTATTATCCAATGTAAAAAACACAATTTCAAAATTTGCTACATTAGACCGAATCGAGCCGGTCGGTCACATATTACAAAGCTCAGGAATTTTTTAAATATTATTTACACATATTTAACCCCTTTTTTTGTGTTGGCACAAAGCTACCTTCATACAGTACTTCCATTCATTTTTTTTTTTACCGGTACCGTTTACCTTCAGACGTGTCCGCTGACACTTGTGGGGGTCCTAGAGCAAAACGGTGAACACCATCATGTTCGTAAGAGTCTCCCCTTTCCATATTGGGGAACATAATAGTTTGTAGGTTTGGACGCTACAGGTGTTTTTGTGAGAAGGCCGCTCTGACAAACACTGCCACCTTTCACCGCAGATGCGAAAGTGCGACATCGGTGGATACGGTGGCTTGAGACGCATCCTATGCAAAAAAAACAACAACACTAGCTTAAAATGACGGATATTGATGGGGATTTTTTATTATCCTAATTAGATAGATGCACCGTTGTTCCAATCGATTCATTTAAAAAGAGCATGGTTGGGTTATTGATGCTGGGTTATTGAGATATGACCCAGTGAATCAGATCAGAAGACTGGAGGCGTGGCTTATGATGTGCGTGGCTTTCAGATATTTATTTTTGGCCACCCGTGAGAGTAAATGTCATAATCTGTTCTGTTTTATTGTGATCACAAAAAAGGTTGAGCACTTTTGTAGCTTTAAATGAGGCTTACACAAGAGCCTATGCACATGTTCAGATCATTACCACTTTGTTACAATATGTAAACAATTCTGTTATTCATTTTAGATTAAAATATGTAAACATATTTAAGGAAAATGTCAATTTGCTGTTGATAAACAGGAATTACATTTACTCTCACGGGTGGCCCAAAATAACTATTTAAAAGGCACGGGCCAAATAGGCGACGCATCCTTAAAAAAGAACCTGGTGCTGGGTCGACCCTGCAAGAAAATAAATAAAAACCTAACTGATTGGTACATTAACCCATGATTCGGGAATCCAAACGACCCGACATGTTATGTCAAAATAACCCAATGTGTGTTCTGTCCAATATTTACCCAGTGCTGGGTAAACAAATAAATCAAATTGTGTAATCTGTTCTGTTCTATTCCATTCTATTTTATTATATGATATTTTAAAGCATCCCATCTACCTGAGACCTAAACTACAATATTATTCAGTACCCAAGGTGGAACAACAGGTCCCATCGTGGTGTTGTGGAAAATATGGTTTATATATATTATATATATATATATATCTATATATATATATATATATATATATATTATATAATATTGTTTTTCCTGATCTGGTAACCTATCCAGGAGTAGTCCTGCACTATGCAACTGTAGGCCTAAATAAACACTATTTTCTATTTATACTATTGTGCTTATTGATTCATTCCAGTTAATCATTTTGGATTAAAAAAATAAGTCTAGAGTTTGAATATAAACCCACATTTTGAAACCATTAACATTTTCTCACAAACAATATAAATACACAACGTTACCTCTTCGTTTACCCTGGCCAGAAGGACAGCGCGCATATAGGCTAGTCGGAGCAGGGGTCTACAGCTCCTACCCTACAAGGTCCGGAGCCTGCTGGTTCTCTGTTCTACCTGATAATTAATTGCACCCACCTGGTGTCCCAGGTCTAAATCAGGCCCTGATTAGAGGGGAATCACCCACCTGGTGTCCCAGGTCTAAATCAGTCCCTGATTAGAGGGGAATCACCCACCTGGTGTCCCAGGTTTAAATCAGTCCCTGATTAGAGGGGAATCTGGCACAGCCAGAAGAGGACTGGCCACCCCTCATAGCCTGGTTCCTCTCTAGGTTTCTTCCTAGGTTTTGGCCTTTCTAGGGAGTTTTTCCTAGCCACCGTGCTTCTACACCTGCATTGCTTTCTGTTTGGGGTTTTAGGCTGGGTTTCTGTACAGCACTTCGAGATATTAGCTTATGTACGAAGGGCTATATAAAATAAACTTGATTTGATTTTGATTTGATTTTGAATCACCCACCTGGGACAGGTCCCAGGTCTAAATCAGGCCCTGATTAGAGGGGAATCACCCACCTGGTGTCCCAGGTCTAAATCAGTCCCTGGTTAGAGGGGAACAACAATGAAAAAACACAGTGGCAATGGCTTCAAGGTCCATAGTTGAGTTTAAGGGTGCTAGACTATGCAACTACTGTTGTCAGTGGCCTACAGTTAATCAGACTCAATAATAGTCTACTTTTCCAATACTACAGCAGTCAGATGTTTAGGACTATAGGCTGCTACAGCGACAGTTTGACCCGATTGATGTGTTATCACGCTTGCTAAATAAGTACTGGAGGAAAGTGGAGCGCGCATTTATGTG
>NC_092092.1:14784639-14854639 GCF_045679555.1 Salvelinus alpinus
CTCAACATCTACACTAACTGCTCCATCACTAACCCACATCTCAAACATCTACACTGACTGGTCCATCACTAACCCACATCTCAACATCTACACTAACTGCTCCATCACTAACCCACATCTCAAACATCTACACTAACTGGTCCATCACTAACCCACATCTCAACATCTACACTGACTGGTCCATCACTAACCCACATCTCAACATCTACACGTACTGGTCCATCACTAACCCACATCTGTTACGTTCCCCAGTTTTCTGTGTTGTGGTATGTATTTGAGTGTGTGTTTCAGGAGATAGCTTCCTGAGTTCTCCATGGCTAATTGATAATTGGAGAGCTGACCACGCCCCCTCGTCAAGAAGCAGCTGACACTAATTACCTTTGCCACCTGAGGAATATAAAAGCCAGTGTTCTGTTCAGGAAGAGAGATCTTTTTTGGAGAGAGGAGAAAAGAGAGAAATTAGAGATTAGAGGGAGATTGAGAGAGAGAAATTAGATTGTGATATAGTGTTGGTTGTGTATCAGAAAGTGTGGTATGTACTGTTGTTGTTGGTAGCAGTTTTGCTATGTCCTGTGAGTGTTTGTGAAATTGTTAGTAATTGTTCTGTTTCATTTGTTCCCAGGGGGGAAGGAGAAGGCACTTTGGGAGTGCTTAGGCAAGAGGCCCGCGGGCATACATATACCCGTAGTATATTCATTGTCTAGGCACACTAGGTAAGACCTGGGCGGACCACCCCCTGTATTTTGGTTAGGGCACCAGGTGGTGCTAAGATAGGTAAGTAGTGGGTAGGCAGGTTAGATAGGAAAGGGGGAAGTTTTGATATTTACTTTCTTTGCTTTGGTTCCGTCCAGCCCCTTTTCCCCATATTACCGTAAGGAAATAAATCCTAGTAACGGTAAAATCTGCCTTTGTCGTCCTTACTCACGCCTACAGTCCATACCTCTTGCACTTCACAGAGAGTTGAGTTGCAGCAGGGAGTTGCGTTCCCTCTTCTCAGAGGCGTACGTAACATAATGGGGGCTCATCCGGGATTCCATTAAACCCACCGGACCCTGCTGCACTGAGCTCTCTGTGGTTAGTGATTGAGGTGTGATGGTAGGTTGTGAGTTTGGATGACTTGTTTAGTTTGTGTGTTCAGTAGATTGTTGTGTACAAGATGGCTGCCTCAGCCATCTCCAAGTTCATTGAAGCGCCCTCTATTGATTGTTTGGTGAGGTTTCGGAAAGTAGACCTTTTAGTTATAGCTGACCATTATGGATTTGTTATCCCTGAGAAAGTCCTAAAGGCTGAGCTTTTGGTACTAGTCAGGGAGGGTTTAGTGAGAGAAAGAATTCTCTCATTGCAAGGAGAGGAGACTGGTAGACTTTCCGATGCCAAGTCGGAGGACAGGGCGGAGGAAGGGGTTGCTCGTACCCCCTTTACATTGCCTCGATATGATCCTTTATCTTCTGCTTCAGGTCGTTCAGACGGGACCGCAAGGCTGAAGGTGAGGCTGGCCCGGTTAGAAATGCAGCAAAAAGATAAGGAGAGACAGATGCATTTTGAACTTGAACTTAGGAAAATGGAAATCGACAAGGAGGTGAGGATTCGACAACTGGAGCTAGATGCTGGCACCAGTGCGACTCCACAAGCTGCTCATCATAAAACCCACTTCGATGTGAGTAAAAATATCGCTTTAGTCCCTCCATTCCGAGAGTCGGAAGTTGATTCCTATTTCTCTGCGTTTGAGCGTGTGGCCGCTGCGCTACATTGGCCACTTGAGGTTTGGCCGCTCCTGTTACAATGTAAATTGTCTGGGAAAGCCCAGGAAGTAGTAGCTGCTCTCTCGCTGGAAGACAGTTTACATTACGAAACAGTTAAAACTACCGTGTTGCGGGCTTATGAGTTGGTGCCTGAAGCTTATAGACAGCGCTTCAGGAACCACAAGAAACCCTCTCATCGTACTTTTGTTGAGTTTGCTAGGGACAAAGAGTCTCTGTTTAATCGATGGTGTTCAGCCAGCAAAGCTAACACATTTGCTGATATTCGGGAGTTGATGCTGTTGGAGGATTTTAAAGGCAACCTCCCTGATAGAATTGTAGTTCATTTAAATGAACAGAAAGTGGTGACTTTGGCCCAGGCAGCAGTGTTGGCAGATGAGTATGCTTTGACACACAAGACTGTCTTTGGTGCACCTCGTTTTGAAGGTAGACTGATTACGTCATCAGTGCCTCGTTCAGGTCGCTTTTCCTCTGACAACCCTAAGCCTTTTCAAGAAATCCGTGAATGTTTTTACTGTCACCAAAAGGGTCACGTGATTGCGGACTGCCCAGTTTTGAAAAATAAACCGAAACAGTCCCAGTCACCGTCCCCAAAAAGGAAAAGTTTGGGTTTAGTCAAGTCTTTGGCTCGTCCATTGGATCGAGTTCTTGATTCAGCATTTGAGAAACCGGATCCTGTCTATGATCCGTTTATCTCTACCGGTCGTGTTTCCTTAACTGGAGAACAAGCTGATCAAAAGCCCATTCAAATCTTACGAGACACCGGGGCGGCGCAGTCAGTAATCATTACTGATGCTTTACCCTGGTCTCCTGAAACATATTGTGGCTCGCATGTCATATTACAGGGGATAGAGACAAAAACAGTACCTGTACCATTACACTGGGTCCACTTAGTGTCAGACTTGGTATCAGGACGTTTCCGTGTTGGTGTAGTGTCTACACTGCCAGTAAAAGGAGTCACATTGCTACTAGGGAATGATATTGCTGGTGGTAACGTTACTCCTGTGTTAGAGGTAGTAGAAATCCCAGAAATCAGAATTGCAGATGAGAAATTGGTTCAAGCATTTCCACATGTTTTTCCTGCTTGTGTCTTAACGAGGGCACAAACTCGCAAGTTTGGAGATGTGGTGGATTTGGCTAGTTCCATTTTTGAGAATGTTGATGTAGAAGACAATGCACCGAGTATTCCTTCTGCAAGGCCGACAGTTTTTACTCCTGAAAAAACTAAGGCAGGGGACTGCGAAATCGCGCCCCAATTACATGACATTCTTTTGTCTGTCACCCCTGAGAAGGTGATTGAATGTCAAAAAGGAGACGCCAGTCTTCGCAAGTGTTTTGCTTCGGTAATTTCCCTAGAGGAAGCTAAAACTAGAGAGACTGCCTACTTTATGGAAGCAGGTGTTCTGATGCGTAAATGGGCAGCTCATGACACCGTTAATGACTGGAGTGAAGTGTGTCAAGTGGTTGTTCCTACACCGTTCCGACAGCAGGTGCTGTCACTCGCCCATGACCAGGCGTGGTCTGGACATTTGGGGATTACAAAGACCTATAACCGAGTCCTTCGACATTTTTTCTGGCCAGGTTTGAAGTCTGATGTGGTCCAATTTTGTAAAACATGTCACATATGTCAACTCACTGGGAAAGCGAATCAAACAGTTCCTAGAGCACCGCTCTGCCCGATTCTTGTGGTGGGGGAACCGTTTGAAAGAGTGATAATTGATTGTGTAGGTCCATTGCCGAAAACCAGGTCAGGTAACCAGTTCCTACTAACAATAATGTGCAGTGCTACTCGATACCCAGAGGCTATTCCTCTCCGTACTATAACGGCTAAGACTGTGGTGAAGGCACTGGTGAAGTTCTTCTCTACGTTTGGACTCCCAAAAGTAATCCAAACTGATCAAGGATCCAACTTCATGTCAAAGCTGTTTTCAAATGTGTTAAAGACATTGTGTATTTCCCATCAGGTCTCCAGTCCGTATCATCCAGAGAGTCAAGGGGCTCTTGAACGCTGGCATCAGACGCTGAAGGCAATGCTACGCAAGTATTGTATGGATACCAGTACTGATTGGGATGAGGGGGTGCCCTTTGTCCTATTTGCTATTAGGGAAACGATACAAGAGTCCTTAGGGTTCAGCCCTGCTGACCTTGTGTTTGGACATACCCCAAGGGGCCCGCTGAAAGTGTTGAAGGAGCATATCTTATCTCCTACACCCAGTAGTGCCCCTAAAAATGTGTTGGATTATGTCAGTAAGATGCGGGAGAGACTGCACGCCGCATGTGCGTTAGCCCAAAAGTCTCTCTCCTCTTCGCAAAAACGCATGAAGGTGCATTATGACAAAAAGGCTGTTGGCCGTTCTTTTGCACCAGGGGATCAAGTTTTAGTTTTGTTGCCAGTTCCTGGCTCATCACTGTCAGCACGTTTTTCTGGACCATATCTGGTGGAAAAGAAACTCAGTGACACCAATTATGTGATAAAGACCCCAGATCGAAGGCGTTCTTCCCGTGTGTGTCATATTAACATGCTAAAAGCATATTATGTACGTGACACTCCAGAAAGCTCCTCAAGTAAGCCGGTCCAGCCCGCCGTCTCCAGTGTGGCTGCGGTGGTGCTGAAGCCTGGCTGGGACCTAGAGGAGGATAAGGAGGATGGGTTGGAGTTACGCCATACGTTACAGCAGTGTGAACGCTTATGTAATTCAGAGATGCTGAAGAAGTTACCCTCTCAAATGGAACATTTGGATAACGATCAAACTAAGGACCTTATCCTATTGATAAACAGTTTTCTCAGTGTGTTTCAGGACGTTCCAAGTCGCACGTCCATCTTGGAGCATGACATGGATGTGGGCAACGCTGCTCCTATACGTCAGCATCCGTACCGGGTTAATGCAAAGAAAAGGGAGGTAATGAAAAGTGAGGTAGCTTATTTATTACAGAATGACATGGCACAACCCAGTAACAGCTCCTGGAGTTCCCCATGTATTCTTGTTCCTAAGCCTGACGGTACGTCCCTCTTATGCACGGACTATCGTCTGGTAAATGCAGTTACAAAGTCTGATTCTTTTCCTCTACCTCGATTAGATGACTGCATTGATAGAATTGGCTCTGCTGCTTACGTTAGTAAGTTAGATTTGTTAAAAGGTTATTGGCAGGTGCCTCTGACCTCTCGAGCTTCGGACATCTCGGCTTTCGTTACACCTGATAACTTTGTACAATACACTGTGATGCCCTTTGGCATGTGTAATGCACCTGCTACATTTCAGCGTCTAGTTAACATTGTGTTTACAGATGTGCCAAATTGTACTGCATACCTTGACGATGTGGTGATTCATTTGTCTACTTGGTCTGAACATCTCTCCACTTTGAGAAGTGTGTTTCAGCGGTTGGAGAATGCTTCTTTAACCCTCAATTTGGCCAAGTGTGAGTTTGGGAAGGCTACGGTGACTTATTTAGGGAAACAAGTGGGACGAGGTCAAGTGCGCCCAGTATCTGGCAAAGTGGAAGCAATTGTTGCTTTTCCTGCTCCCACGACTCGACGCCAGTTGCGCAGATTCCTAGGGATGGTAGGGTACTATCGTACATTCTGTAAGAATTTCTCGACGGTAGTAGCTCCCCTTTCATCTCTGCTTAGTCCCAAGGTACCATTTAGGTGGTCCAAGGACTGTAACCATGCTTTTGAGTCCGCTAAAGCGCTACTTTGCAGTGCCCCAGTGCTTGCCGCTCCCAACTTTGACAAACCTTTTAAGTTGGAGGTTGACGCTAGTATAGTGGGAGTGGGTGCGGTTCTCTTACAGGAAGATGATGATGGAGTGGATCGGCCCGTCAGTTTCTTCTCCCGTAAGTTCAACGCGTGTCAGTCAAGGTACTCCACAATTGAACAAGAGACGCTAGCTTTATTGCTAGCCTTACAGTTCTTTGAAGTATATGTGGGATCCAGTGCCTTGCCTGTTATGGTCTTCACAGACCATAATCCTTTAGTGTTCTTGAAACAAATGTACAATCAGAACCGCCGCCTTATGCGGTGGGCTCTGATTGTACAAGGATATAATGTACAGATAGCCTATGTGAAGGGCTCAGCGAATGTGGTTGCTGACGCTCTATCACGGGTTTACTAACTGGGGAAGCGTTGGGTTTTGTTATTACAAACAATGTTTGCAAATTTTGTGGTGGGCGTGTTACGTTCCCCAGTTTTCTGTGTTGTGGTATGTATTTGAGTGTGTGTTTCAGGAGATAGCTTCCTGAGTTCTCCATGGCTAATTGATAATTGGAGAGCTGACCACGCCCCCTCGTCAAGAAGCAGCTGACACTAATTACCTTTGCCACCTGAGGAATATAAAAGCCAGTGTTCTGTTCAGGAAGAGAGATCTTTTTTGGAGAGAGGAGAAAAGAGAGAAATTAGAGATTAGAGGGAGATTGAGAGAGAGAAATTAGATTGTGATATAGTGTTGGTTGTGTATCAGAAAGTGTGGTATGTACTGTTGTTGTTGGTAGCAGTTTTGCTATGTCCTGTGAGTGTTTGTGAAATTGTTAGTAATTGTTCTGTTTCATTTGTTCCCAGGGGGGAAGGAGAAGGCACTTTGGGAGTGCTTAGGCAAGAGGCCCGCGGGCATACATATACCCGTAGTATATTCATTGTCTAGGCACACTAGGTAAGACCTGGGCGGACCACCCCCTGTATTTTGGTTAGGGCACCAGGTGGTGCTAAGATAGGTAAGTAGTGGGTAGGCAGGTTAGATAGGAAAGGGGGAAGTTTTGATATTTACTTTCTTTGCTTTGGTTCCGTCCAGCCCCTTTTCCCCATATTACCGTAAGGAAATAAATCCTAGTAACGGTAAAATCTGCCTTTGTCGTCCTTACTCACGCCTACAGTCCATACCTCTTGCACTTCACAGAGAGTTGAGTTGCAGCAGGGAGTTGCGTTCCCTCTTCTCAGAGGCGTACGTAACAACATCTCAAACATCTACCCTGACTGGTCCATCACTAACCCACATCTCAACATCTACACTGACTGGTCCATCACTAACCCACATCTCAACATCTACACTGACTGGTCCATCACTAACCCACATCTGAAACATCTACACTGACTGGTCCATCACTAACCCACATCTGAAACATCTACACTGACTGGTCCATCACTAACCCACATCTCAACATCTACACTGACTGGTCCATCACTAACCCACATCTCAACATCTACACTGACTGGTCCATCACTAACCCACATCTCAACATCTACACTGACTGGTCCATCACTAACCCACATCTCAACATCTACACTGACTGGTCCATCACTAACCCACATCTCAACATCTACACTGACTGGTCCATCACTAACCCACATGTCAAACATCTACACTGACTGATCCATCACTAACCCACATCTCAACATCTACACTGACTGGTCCATCACTAACCCACATCTCAAACATCTACACTGACTGGTCCATCACTAACCCGCATGTCAAACATCTACACTGACTGGTCCATCACTAACCCACATCTCAACATCTACACTGACTGGTCCATCACTAACCCACATCTCAACATCTACACTGACTGGTCCATCACTAACCCGCATCTCAAACACCTGTGGAGGGCAGTAATATATGACTATATATCTCAATTTACATCAACAACATAGCTCAGGCAGCAGGAAGCTCTCTCATCCATTTATATGCAGATGATACAGTCTTATACTCAGCTGGCCACTCCCCGGATGTTGTGTTAAACGCTCTACAACAAAGCTTTCTTAGTGTCCAACAAACTTTCTCTGCCCTTAACCTTGCTCTGAACACCTCCAAAACAAAGGTAATGTGGTTTTGGTAAGAAGAACGCCCCTCTCCCCACAGGTGTGATTACTACCTCTGAGGGTTTAGAGCTTGAGGTAGTCACCTCATAGAAGTACTTGGGAGTATGGCTAGACGGACAGAGATATTGTCCTCTGTTGGGAGTATGGCTAGACGGACAGAGATATTGTCCTCTGTTGGGAGTATGGCTAGACGGACAGAGATATTGTCCTCTGTTGGGAGTATGACTAGACGGACAGAGATATTGTCCTCTGTTGGGAGTATGGCTAGACGCACAGAGATATTGTCCTCTGTTGGGAGTATGACTAGACGGACAGAGATATTGTCCTCTGTTGGGAGTATGACTAGACGGACAGAGATATTGTCCTCTGTTGGGAGTATGACTAGACGGTCCTTCTCTTACTGACAGTTGTGGCTGCTTTGTATGATCTATTGTTGTCTCTACCTTCTTGCCCTTTGCTGTTGTCTGTGCCCAATAATGTGTGTACCATGTTTTGTGCTGATACCGTGTTGTGACCATGTTGTTGTCATGTTGTGTTGCTACCATGCTGTTTTGTCATGTGTTGCTACCATGCTGTTTTGTCATGTGTTGTTAACATGCTGTTTTGTCATGTGTTGCTGCCATGCTGTGTTGTCATGTGTTGCTGCCATGCTGTTTTGTCATGTGTTGCTACCATGCTGTTTTGTCATGTGTTGTTAACATGCTGTTTTGTCATGTGTTGCTGCCATGCTGTGTTGTCATGTGTTGCTGCCATGCTGTTTTGTCATGTGTTGCTGCCATGCTGTGTTGTCATGTGTTGCTGCCATGCTGTGTTGTCATGTGTTGCCACCATGCTGTGTTGTCATGTGTTGCTGCCATGCTGTGTTGTCATGTGTTGCTACCATGCTGTTTTGTCATGTATTGCTGCCTTGCTGTTTTGTCATGTGTTGCTGCCATGCTGTTTTGTCATGTGTTGCTACCATGCTGTGTTGTCATGTGTTGCTGCCATGCTGTGTTGTCATGTGTTGCTGCCATGCTGTTTTGTCATGTGTCGCTGCCTTGCTGTTTTGTCATGTGTTGCTACCATGCTGTTTTGTCATGTGTCGCTGCCTTGCTGTTTTGTCATGTGTTGCTGCCATGCTGTTTTGTCATGTGTTGCTACCATGCTGTGTCGTCATGTGTTGCTGCCATGCTGTTTTGGCATGTGTTGCCACCTTGCTGTGTTGTCATGTGTTGCTGCCATGCTGTTTTGTCATGTGTTGCCACCTTGCTGTGTTGTCATGTGTTGCTGCCATGCTGTTTTGTCATGTGTTGCTACCATGCTGTTTTGGCATGTGTTGCTACCATGCTGTTTTGTCATGTGTTGCTGCCATGCTGTTTTGTCATGTGTTGCTGCCATGCTGTTTTGTCATGTGTTGCTGCCATGCTGTTTTGTCATGTGTTGCCACCTTGCTGTGTTGTCATGTGTTGCTGCCATGCTGTTTTGTCATGTGTTGCTACCATGCTGTTTTGGCATGTGTTGCTACCATGCTGTTTTGTCATGTGTTGCTGCCATGCTGTTTTGTCATGTGTTGCTACCATGCTGTTTTGTCATGTGTTGCTGCCATGCTGTGTTGTCATGTGTTGCTGCCATGCTGTTTTGGCATGTGTTGCTGCCTTGCTGTTTTGTCATGTGTTGCTGCCATGCTGTTTTGTCATGTGTTGCTGCCATGCTGTTTTGTCATGTGTTGCTACCATGCTGTTTTGGCATGTGTTGCTGCCATGCTGTTTTGGCATGTGTTGCTACCATGCTGTTTTGGCATGTGTTGCTGCCATGCTGTTTTGTCATGTGTTGCTGCCATGCTGTTTTGTCATGTGTTGAGCCATGCTGTGTTGTCATGTGTTGCTGCCATGCTGTTTTGTCATGTGTTGCTGCCATGCTGTTTTGTCATGTGTTGCTGCCATGCTGTTTTGTCATGTGTTGAGCCATGCTGTGTTGTCATGTGTTGCTGCCATGCTGTTTTGTCATGTGTTGCTGCCATGCTGTGTTGTCATGTGTTGCTGCCATGCTGTTTTGTCATGTGTTGCTACCATGCTGTTTTGTCATGTGTTGAGCCATGCTGTGTTGTCATGTGTTGCTGCCATGCTGTTTTGTCATGTGTTGCTGCCATGCTGTTTTGTCATGTGTTGAGCCATGCTGTGTTGTCATGTGTTGCTGCCATGCTGTTTTGTCATGTGTTGCTGCCATGCTGTGTTGTCATGTGTTGCTGCCATGCTGTTTTGTCATGTGTTGCTACCATGCTGTGTTGTCATGTGTTGCTGCCTTGCTGTTTTGTCATGTGTCGCTGCCTTGCTGTTTTGTCATGTGTTGCTGCCATGCTGTGTTGTCATGTGTTGCTGCCATGCTGTTTTGTCATGTGTTGCTGCCATGCTGTTTTGTCATGTGTTGCTGCCATGCTGTTTTGTCATGTGTTGCTGCCATGCTGTTTTGTCATGTGTTGCTACCATGCTGTTTTGTCATGTGTTGCTGCCATGCTGTTTTGTCATGTGTTGCTGCCATGCTGTTTTGTCATGTATTGCTACCATGCTGTTTTGTCATGTATTGCTACCATGCTGTTTTGTCATGTGTTGCTGCCATGCTGTTTTGTCATGTGTTGCTGCCATGCTGTTTTGTCATGTGTTGCTGCCATGCTGTTTTGTCATGTGTTGCTACCATGCTGTTTTGTCATGTGTTGCTGCCATGCTGTTTTGTCATGTGTTGCTGCCATGCTGTTTTGTCATGTATTGCTACCATGCTGTTTTGTCATGTGTTGCTGCCATGCTGTTTTGTCATGTGACGCTACCATGCTGTTTTGTCATGTATTGCTGCCTTGCTATGTTGTTGTCTTAGGTCTCTCTTTATGTAGTGTTGTGTTGTCTCTCCTGTCGTGATGTGTGTTTTGTCCTATATTTTTATATACATTTTTTATCCAAGCCCCCGTCCCTGCAGGAGGCCGTCATTGTAAATAAGAATTTGTTCTAGTAAATAAAGGTTAAATTAATAAAAAAATTATGTATACTCTGCATCACATGCGACTTGTATAAAAGACTAAGCAATTAGCTAATTCAAAATGTTTTTCTGACTCCATAAAGACAATTAAAATACACAAGCAACAACGCAGATATTTAATTAACAGTGTTAAATTAATGGATTCACATACAAGGCTCAAAGCTAAAGTTACAAAACATTAACAAGCATTACAAAGCATACTCCTAAACATGGTCAGAGAGAGACGGATATGCGTCGACAGCAACAAGGGAAAATCCTCCGCATTATCATAAACAGCAGACTCGTACATTTCTTCTGTGAAAACAATGTTCTGAGCAAATATCAAATTGTCTTTTTACCAAATTACTGACCACGTATTCACCCTGCACACCCTAATTGACCAAACAAACTAACCAAAACAAAGGCAAAGTCTTCTCATGCTTTGTTGACTTCAAAAAGACTAAATTTGGCATGAGGGTCTGCTATACAAATTGATGGAAAGTGGTGTTGGGGGAAAAACATACAACATTATAAAATCCATGTAGACAAACAACAAGGGGGCGGTTAAAATGTGCAAAAAACACACACATTTCTTCCCACAGAGCCGTGGGGTGAGACAGGGATGCAGCTTGAGCCCCACCCTCTTCAACATATATAAATTAATTGGCGAGGGCACTAGAACAGTCTGCAGAACCTGGCCTCATCCTACTAGAATCTGAAGTCAAATGTCTACTGTTTGCTGATGATCTGGTGCTTCTGTCCCCAACCAAGGAGGGCCTACAGCAGCACCTAGATCTTCTGCACAGATTCTGTCAGACCTGGGCCCTAACAGTAAAACAGGTCCAGTCGCCAGGACCACAAATAGAAATTCCATCTAGACACCGTTGCCCTAGAGCAAACAAAAAACTATACATACCTCAGCCTAAACATCAGCGCCACAGGTAACTTCCACAAAGCTGTGAACGAGCTGAGAGACACGGCAAGAAGGGCCTTCTATGTCATCAAAAGGAACATAAAATTCCAGGGCCCAGGGCCCTGTGCAACTGGACTTACTGACAGGATTCGTGACGGGCCGCCCCCAGGTGGTGAAGGTAAGAAATAACACCTACACTACTGCGTGGCCACACATGCCTCTAACTCAGGGCAATTCCAGTCCTCGGGGCCTGATTGGTGTCACAGTTTTGCCTCCAGCCCCAGCTAACACACCTGACTCCAATTATCACCTAATTATGGATCTTTAGTTTAGAATGCAATTTGATTAATCAGCTGTGTTTGCTAGGGAGGGAGAAAAATTCTGACACCAATCAGGCCCCCGAGGACTGGAATTGCCCATCCCTGCTAACTCAATCATCAAGTTGGCAGACGACACAACAATAGTAGGCCTGATTACCAACAGCGATGAGACAACCTACAGGGAGGAGGTGAGGTCCCTGGTGGAGTGATGCCAGGAAATAACTTCTCCCTCAACATCAACAAAGCGAAAGGAAACGATCATGGACTTGAAGACAGCAGAGGGAGCTCGCCCCCCTCAACATTGACAGGGCCGCAGTGGAGAAGGTGAAAAGCTTCAAGTTCCTTGGCGTACACATCACTGACAATCACAGGACTCTCCAGAACGTGGTTCAGTCTGCCCAACGCATCACCGGGGGCACTTTCCCTGCCCTCCAGGACACCTAAAGCACCTGAAGGAAGGCCAAGTTCAAGCTTCAAGTTCCTTTGCGTACACATCACTGACAATCGCAGGACTCTCCAGAGGGTGGTTCAGTCTGCCCAACGCATCACCGGGGGCACTTTCCCTGCCCTCCAGGACACCTAAAGCACCTGAAGGAAGGCCAAAAAGATCATCAAGGACAACAACCACCCGAGCCACTGCCTGTTCACCCCGCTATCATGCAGAAGGCGAGGTCAGTACAGGTGCATCAAAGCTGGGACCGAGACACTGTAAAACAGCTTCTATCTCAAGGCCATCAGACTGTTAAAACAGCCATCACTGGCCGGCCTCCACCCGGTTACGTAACCCTGCCCTGAACTTAGTCACTGTCACTAGCCGGTTACCATCCAGTTACTCCACCCTGCACCTTAGAGGCTGCTGCCCTCTATACATAGACATGGAATCACTGGCCACTTTAATAATGTTACTCCACCCTGCACCTTAGAGGCTGCTGCCCTCTATACATAGACATGGAATCACTGGCCACTTTAATAATGTTACTCTACCCTCCACCTTAGAGGCTGCTGCCCTCTATACATAGACATGGAATCACTGGTCACTTTAATAATGTTACTCCACCCTGCACCTTAGAGGCTGCTGCCCTCTATACATAGACATGGAATCACTGGTCACTTTAATAATGTTACTCCACCCTGCACCTTAGAGGCTGCTGCCCTCTATACATAGACATGGAATCACTGGTCACTTTAATAATGTTACTCCACCCTCCACCTTAGAGGCTGCTGCCCTCTATACATAGACATGGAATCACTGGTCACTTTAATAATGTTACTCCACCCTCCACCTTAGAGGCTGCTGCCCTCTATACATAGTCATGGAATCACTGGTCACTTTAATAATGTTACTCCACCATGCATCTTAGAGGCTGCTGCCCTCTATACATAGTCATGGAATCACTGGTCACTTTAATAATGTTACTCCACCCTCCACCTTAGAGGCTGCTGCCCTCTATACATAGACATGGAATCACTGGTCACTTTAATAATGTTACTCCACCATGCACCTTAGAGGCTGCTGCCCTCTATACATAGACATGGAATCACTGGTCACTTTAATAATGTTACTCCACCCTCCACCTTAGAGGCTGCTGCCCTCTATACATAGACATGGAATCACTGGCCACTTTAATAATGTTACTCCACCCTGCACCTTAGAGGCTGCTGCCCTCTATACATAGACATGGAATCACTGGTCACTTTAATAATGTTACTCCACCCTGCACCTTAGAGGCTGCTGCCCTCTATACATAGACATGGAATCACTGGTCACTTTAATAATGTTACTCCACCCTCCACCTTAGAGGCTGCTGCCCTCTATACATAGTCATGGAATCACTGGTCACTTTAATAATGTTACTCCACCATGCACCTTAGAGGCTGCTGCCCTCTATACATAGTCATGGAATCACTGGTCACTTTAATAATGTTACTCCACCCTCCACCTTAGAGGCTGCTGCCCTCTATACATAGACATGGAATCACTGGTCACTTTAATAATGTTACTCCACCATGCACCTTAGAGGCTGCTGCCCTCTATACATAGTCATGGAATCACTGGTCACTTTAATAATGTTACTCCACCCTCCACCTTAGAGGCTGCTGTCCTCTATACATAGACATGGAATCACTGGTCACTTTAATAATGTTACTCCACCCTCCACCTTAGAGGCTGCTGCCCTCTATACATAGACATGGAATCACTGGCCACTTTAATAATGTTACTCCACCCTCCACCTTAGAGGCTGCTGCCCTCTATACATAGACATGGAATCACTGGCCACTTTAATAATGTTACTCCACCCTGCACCTTAGAGGCTGCTGCCCCATATACATAGACATGGAATCACTGGTCACTTTAATAATGTTACTCCACCCTCCACCTTAGAGGCTGCTGCCCTCTATACATAGACATGGAATCACTGGTCACTTTAATAATGTTACTCCACCCTCCACCTTAGAGGCTGCTGCCCCATATACATAGACATGGAATCACTGGTCACTTTAATAATGTTACTCCACCCTGCACCTTAGAGGCTGCTGCCCTCTATACATAGACATGGAATCACTGGTCACTTTAATAATGTTACTCCACCCTCCACCTTAGAGGCTGCTGCCCTCTATACATAGACATGGAATCACTGGTCACTTTAATAATGTTACTCCACCATGCACCTTAGAGGCTGCTGCCCTCTATACATAGTCATGGAATCACTGGTCACTTTAATAATGTTACTCCACCCTCCACCTTAGAGGCTGCTGTCCTCTATACATAGACATGGAATCACTGGTCACTTTAATAATGTTACTCCACCCTCCACCTTAGAGGCTGCTGCCCTCTATACATAGACATGGAATCACTGGCCACTTTAATAATGTTACTCCACCCTCCACCTTAGAGGCTGCTGCCCTCTATACATAGACATGGAATCACTGGCCACTTTAATAATGTTACTCCACCCTCCACCTTAGAGGCTGCTGCCCTCTATACATAGACATGGAATCACTGGACACTTTAATAATGTTACTCCACCCTCCACCTTAGAGGCTGCTGCCCTCTATACATAGACATGGAATCACTGGTCACTTTAATAATGTTACTCCACCCTCCACCTTAGAGGCTGCTGCCCTCTATACATAGTCATGGAATCACTGGTCACTTTAATAATGTTACTCCACCATGCACCTTAGAGGCTGCTGCCCTCTATACATAGTCATGGAATCACTGGTCACTTTAATAATGTTACTCCACCCTCCACCTTAGAGGCTGCTGCCCTCTATACATAGACATGGAATCACTGGTCACTTTAATAATGTTACTCCACCATGCACCTTAGAGGCTGCTGCCCTCTATACATAGTCATGGAATCACTGGTCACTTTAATAATGTTACTCCACCCTCCACCTTAGAGGCTGCTGTCCTCTATACATAGACATGGAATCACTGGTCACTTTAATAATGTTACTCCACCCTCCACCTTAGAGGCTGCTGCCCTCTATACATAGACATGGAATCACTGGTCACTTTAATAATGTTACTCCACCCTCCACCTTAGAGGCTGCTGCCCTCTATACATAGACATGGAATCACTGGTCACTTTAATAATGTTACTCCACCATGCACCTTAGAGGCTGCTGCCCTCTATACATAGTCATGGAATCACTGGTCACTTTAATAATGTTACTCCACCCTCCACCTTAGAGGCTGCTGTCCTCTATACATAGACATGGAATCACTGGTCACTTTAATAATGTTACTCCACCCTCCACCTTAGAGGCTGCTGCCCTCTATACATAGACATGGAATCACTGGCCACTTTAATAATGTTACTCCACCCTCCACCTTAGAGGCTGCTGCCCTCTATACATAGACATGGAATCACTGGCCACTTTAATAATGTTACTCCACCCTCCACCTTAGAGGCTGCTGCCCTCTATACATAGACATGGAATCACTGGACACTTTAATAATGTTACTCCACCCTCCACCTTAGAGGCTGCTGCCCTCTATACATAGACATGGAATCACTGGTCACTTTAATAATGTTACTCCACCCTCCACCTTAGAGGCTGCTGCCCTCTATACATAGTCATGGAATCACTGGTCACTTTAATAATGTTACTCCACCATGCACCTTAGAGGCTGCTGCCCTCTATACATAGTCATGGAATCACTGGTCACTTTAATAATGTTACTCCACCCTCCACCTTAGAGGCTGCTGCCCTCTATACATAGACATGGAATCACTGGTCACTTTAATAATGTTACTCCACCCTCCACCTTAGAGGCTGCTGCCCTCTATACATAGACATGGAATCACTGGCCACTTTAATAATGTTACTCCACCCTCCACCTTAGAGGCTGCTGCCCTCTATACATAGACATGGAATCACTGGTCACTTTAATAATGTTACTCCACCCTCCACCTTAGAGGCTGCTGCCCTCTATACATAGACATGGAATCACTGGTCACTTTAATAATGTTACTCCACCCTCCACCTTAGAGGCTGCTGCCCTCTATACATAGACATGGAATCACTGGTCACTTTAATAATGTTACTCCACCCTCCACCTTAGAGGCTGCTGCCCTCTATACATAGACATGGAATCACTGGCCACTTTAATAATGTTACTCCACCCTCCACCTTAGAGGCTGCTGCCCTCTATACATAGACATGGAATCACTGGTCACTTTAATAATGTTACTCCACCCTCCACCTTAGAGGCTGCTGCCCTCTATACATAGACATGGAATCACTGGCCACTTTAATAATGTTACTCCACCCTGCACCTTAGAGGCTGCTGCCCCATATACATAGACATGGAATCACTGGTCACTTTAATAATGTTACTCCACCCTGCACCTTAGAGGCTGCTGCCCTCTATACATAGACATGGAATCACTGGTCACTTTAATAATGTTACTCCACCCTCCACCTTAGAGGCTGCTGCCCTCTATACATAGACATGGAATCACTGGCCACTTTAATAATGTTACTCCACCCTGCACCTTAGAGGCTGCTGCCCCATATACATAGACATGGAATCACTGGTCACTTTAATAATGTTACTCCACCCTCCACCTTAGAGGCTGCTGCCCTCTATACATAGACATGGAATCACTGGTCACTTTAATAATGTTACTCCACCCTCCACCTTAGAGGCTGCTGCCCCATATACATAGACATGGAATCACTGGTCACTTTAATAATGTTACTCCACCCTGCACCTTAGAGGCTGCTGCCCTCTATACATAGACATGGAATCACTGGTCACTTTAATAATGTTACTCCACCCTCCACCTTAGAGGCTGCTGCCCTCTATACATAGACATGGAATCACTGGTCACTTTAATAATGTTACTCCACCCTCCACCTTAGAGGCTGCTGCCCTCTATACATAGACATGGAATCACTGGTCCCTTTAATAATGTTACTCCACCCTCCACCTTAGAGGCTGCTGCCCTCTATACATAGACATGGAATCACTAGTCACTTTAATAATGTTACTCCACCCTCCACCTTAGAGGCTGCTGCCCTCTATACATAGACATGGAATCACACTTTAATAATGTTACTCCACCCTGCACCTTAGAGGCTGCTGCCCTCTATACATAGACATGGAATCACACTTTAATAATGTTACTCCACCCTCCACCTTAGAGGCTGCTGCCCTCTATACATAGACATGGAATCACTGGTCACTTTAATAATGTTACTCCACCCTGCACCTTAGAGGCTGCTGCCCTCTATACATAGACATGGAATCACTGGTCACTTTAATAATGTTACTCCACCCTCCACCTTAGAGGCTGCTGCCCTCTATACATAGACATGGAATCACTGGTCACTTTAATAATGTTACTCCACCCTGCACCTTAGAGGCTGCTGCCCTCTATACATAGACATGGAATCACACTTTAATAATGTTACTCCACCCTGCACCTTAGAGGCTGCTGCCCTCTATACATAGACATGGAATCACTGGTCACTTTAATAATGTTACTCCACCCTCCACCTTAGAGGCTGCTGCCCTCTATACATAGACATGGAATCACTGGCCACTTTAATAATGTTACTCCACCCTGCACCTTAGAGGCTGCTGCCCTCTATACATAGACATGGAATCACTGGTCACTTTAATAATGTTACTCCACCCTCCACCTTAGAGGCTGCTGCCCTCTATACATAGACATGGAATCACTGGTCACTTTAATAATGTTACTCCACCCTCCACCTTAGAGGCTGCTGCCCTGTGTACATAGACATGGAATCACTGGTCACTTTAATAATGTTACTCCACCCTGCACCTTAGAGGCTGCTGCCCTCTATACATAGACATGGAATCACTGGTCACTTTAATAATGTTACTCCACCCTGCACCTTAGAGGCTGCTGCCCTCTATACATAGACATGGAATCACTGGTCACTTTAATAATGTTACTCCACCCTCCACCTTAGAGGCTGCTGCCCTCTATACATAGTCATGGAATCACTGGTCACTTTAATAATGTTACTCCACCATGCACCTTAGAGGCTGCTGCCCTCTATACATAGTCATGGAATCACTGGTCACTTTAATAATGTTATAACCACCCTCCACCTTAGAGGCTGCTGCCCTCTATACATAGACATGGAATCACTGGTCACTTTAATAATGTTACTCCACCATGCACCTTAGAGGCTGCTGCCCTCTATACATAGACATGGAATCACTGGTCACTTTAATAATGTTACTCCACCCTCCACCTTAGAGGCTGCTGCCCTCTATACATAGACATGGAATCACTAGTCACTTTAATAATGTTACTCCACCCTCCACCTTAGAGGCTGCTGCCCTCTATACATAGACATGGAATCACACTTTAATAATGTTACTCCACCCTGCACCTTAGAGGCTGCTGCCCTCTATACATAGACATGGAATCACACTTTAATAATGTTACTCCACCCTCCACCTTAGAGGCTGCTGCCCTCTATACATAGACATGGAATCACTGGTCACTTTAATAATGTTACTCCACCCTGCACCTTAGAGGCTGCTGCCCTCTATACATAGACATGGAATCACTGGTCACTTTAATAATGTTACTCCACCCTCCACCTTAGAGGCTGCTGCCCTCTATACATAGACATGGAATCACTGGTCACTTTAATAATGTTACTCCACCCTGCACCTTAGAGGCTGCTGCCCTCTATACATAGACATGGAATCACACTTTAATAATGTTACTCCACCCTGCACCTTAGAGGCTGCTGCCCTCTATACATAGACATGGAATCACTGGTCACTTTAATAATGTTACTCCACCCTCCACCTTAGAGGCTGCTGCCCTATATACATAGACATGGAATCACTGGTCACTTTAATAATGTTACTCCACCCTGCACCTTAGAGGCTGCTGCCCCATATACATAGACATGGAATCACACTTTAATAATGTTACTCCACCCTGCACCTTAGAGGCTGCTGCCCTCTATACATAGACATGGAATCACTGGCCACTTTAATAATGTTACTCCACCCTGCACCTTAGAGGCTGCTGCCCTCTATACATAGACATGGAATCACTGGCCACTTTAATAATGTTACTCCACCCTGCACCTTAGAGGCTGCTGCCCTCTATACATAGACATGGAATCACTGGTCACTTTAATAATGTTACTCCACCCTCCACCTTAGAGGCTGCTGCCCTCTATACATAGACATGGAATCACTGGTCACTTTAATAATGTTACTCCACCCTCCACCTTAGAGGCTGCTGCCCTGTGTACATAGACATGGAATCACTGGTCACTTTAATAATGTTACTCCACCCTGCACCTTAGAGGCTGCTGCCCTCTATACATAGACATGGAATCACTGGTCACTTTAATAATGTTACTCCACCCTGCACCTTAGAGGCTGCTGCCCTCTATACATAGACATGGAATCACTGGTCACTTTAATAATGTTACTCCACCCTCCACCTTAGAGGCTGCTGCCCTCTATACATAGTCATGGAATCACTGGTCACTTTAATAATGTTACTCCACCATGCACCTTAGAGGCTGCTGCCCTCTATACATAGTCATGGAATCACTGGTCACTTTAATAATGTTATAACCACCCTCCACCTTAGAGGCTGCTGCCCTCTATACATAGACATGGAATCACTGGTCACTTTAATAATGTTACTCCACCATGCACCTTAGAGGCTGCTGCCCTCTATACATAGACATGGAATCACTGGTCACTTTAATAATGTTACTCCACCCTCCACCTTAGAGGCTGCTGCCCTCTATACATAGACATGGAATCACTGGCCACTTTAATAATGTGACTCCACCCTGCACCTTAGAGGCTGCTGCCCTCTATACATAGACATGGAATCACTGGTCACTTTAATAATGTTACTCCACCCTGCACCTTAGAGGCTGCTGCCCTCTATACATAGACATGGAATCACTGGTCACTTTAATAATGTTACTCCACCCTCCACCTTAGAGGCTGCTGCCCTCTATACATAGACATGGAATCACTGGTCACTTTAATAATGTTACTCCACCCTCCACCTTAGAGGCTGCTGCCCTCTATACATAGACATGGAATCACTGGTCACTTTAATAATGTTACTCCACCCTCCACCTTAGAGGCTGCTGCCCTCTATACATAGACATGGAATCACTGGCCACTTTAATAATGTTACTCCACCCTGCACCTTAGAGGCTGCTGCCCCATATACATAGACATGGAATCACTGGTCACTTTAATAATGTTACTCCACCCTCCACCTTAGAGGCTGCTGCCCTCTATACATAGACATGGAATCACTGGTCACTTTAATAATGTTACTCCACCCTCCACCTTAGAGGCTGCTGCCCCATATACATAGACATGGAATCACTGGTCACTTTAATAATGTTACTCCACCCTGCACCTTAGAGGCTGCTGCCCTCTATACATAGACATGGAATCACTGGTCACTTTAATAATGTTACTCCACCCTCCACCTTAGAGGCTGCTGCCCTCTATACATAGTCATGGAATCACTGGTCACTTTAATAATGTTACTCCACCATGCACCTTAGAGGCTGCTGCCCTCTATACATAGTCATGGAATCACTGGTCACTTTAATAATGTTACTCCACCCTGCACCTTAGAGGCTGCTGCCCTCTATACATAGACATGGAATCACTGGTCACTTTAATAATGTTACTCCACCATGCACCTTAGAGGCTGCTGCCCTCTATACATAGTCATGGAATCACTGGTCACTTTAATAATGTTACTCCACCCTCCACCTTAGAGGCTGCTGCCCTCTATACATAGACATGGAATCACTGGTCACTTTAATAATGTTACTCCACCCTCCACCTTAGAGGCTGCTGCCCTCTATACATAGACATGGAATCACTGGCCACTTTAATAATGTTACTCCACCCTCCACCTTAGAGGCTGCTGCCCTCTATACATAGACATGGAATCACTGGCCACTTTAATAATGTTACTCCACCCTCCACCTTAGAGGCTGCTGCCCTCTATACATAGACATGGAATCACTGGCCACTTTAATAATGTTACTCCACCCTCCACCTTAGAGGCTACTGCCCTCTATACATAGACATGGAATCACTGGTCACTTTAATAATGTTACTCCACCCTCCACCTTAGAGGCTGCTGCCCTCTATACATAGTCATGGAATCACTGGTCACTTTAATAATGTTACTCCACCATGCACCTTAGAGGCTGCTGCCCTCTATACATAGTCATGGAATCACTGGTCACTTTAATAATGTTACTCCACCCTCGACCTTAGAGGCTGCTGCCCTCTATACATAGACATGGAATCACTGGTCACTTTAATAATGTTACTCCACCCTCCACCTTAGAGGCTGCTGCCCTCTATACATAGACATGGAATCACTGGCCACTTTAATAATGTTACTCCACCCTCCACCTTAGAGGCTGCTGCCCTCTATACATAGACATGGAATCACTGGTCACTTTAATAATGTTACTCCACCCTCCACCTTAGAGGCTGCTGCCCTCTATACATAGACATGGAATCACTGGTCACTTTAATAATGTTACTCCACCCTCCACCTTAGAGGCTGCTGCCCTCTATACATAGACATGGAATCACTGGTCACTTTAATAATGTTACTCCACCCTCCACCTTAGAGGCTGCTGCCCTCTATACATAGACATGGAATCACTGGCCACTTTAATAATGTTACTCCACCCTCCACCTTAGAGGCTGCTGCCCTCTATACATAGACATGGAATCACTGGTCACTTTAATAATGTTACTCCACCCTCCACCTTAGAGGCTGCTGCCCTCTATACATAGACATGGAATCACTGGTCACTTTAATAATGTTACTCCACCCTCCACCTTAGAGGCTGCTGCCCTCTATACATAGACATGGAATCACTGGCCACTTTAATAATGTTACTCCACCCTCCACCTTAGAGGCTGCTGCCCTCTATACATAGACATGGAATCACTGGTCACTTTAATAATGTTACTCCACCCTCCACCTTAGAGGCTGCTGCCCTCTATACATAGACATGGAATCACTGGTCACTTTAATAATGTTACTCCACCCTCCACCTTAGAGGCTGCTGCCCCATATACATAGACATGGAATCACTGGTCACTTTAATAATGTTACTCCACCCTGCACCTTAGAGGCTGCTGCCCTCTATACATAGACATGGAATCACTGGTCACTTTAATAATGTTACTCCACCCTCCACCTTAGAGGCTGCTGCCCTCTATACATAGACATGGAATCACTGGTCACTTTAATAATGTTACTCCACCCTCCACCTTAGAGGCTGCTGCCCTCTATACATAGACATGGAATCACTGGTCACTTTAATAATGTTACTCCACCCTCCACCTTAGAGGCTGCTGCCCCATATACATAGACATGGAATCACTGGTCACTTTAATAATGTTACTCCACCCTGCACCTTAGAGGCTGCTGCCCTCTATACATAGTCATGGAATCACTGGTCACTTTAATAATGTTACTCCACCCTGCACCTTAGAGGCTGCTGCCCTCTATACATAGACATGGAATCACTGGTCACTTTAATAATGTTACTCCACCCTCCACCTTAGAGGCTGCTGCCCTCTATACATAGACATGGAATCACACTTTAATAATGTTACTCCACCCTCCACCTTAGAGGCTGCTGCCCTCTATACATAGACATGGATTCACTGGTCACTTTAATAATGTTACTCCACCCTCCACCTTAGAGGCTGCTGCCCTCTATACATAGACATGGAATCACTGGTCACTTTAATAATGTTACTCCACCCTCCACCTTAGAGGCTGCTGCCCTCTATACATAGACATGGAATCACTGGCCACTTTAATAATGTTACTCCACCCTGCACCTTAGAGGCTGCTGCCCTCTATACATAGACATGGAATCACTGGTCACTTTAATAATGTTACTCCACCCTGCACCTTAGAGGCTGCTGCCCTCTATACATAGACATGGAATCACTGGTCACTTTAATAATGTTACTCCACCCTGCACCTTAGAGGCTGCTGCCCTCTATACATAGACATGGAATCACTGGTCACTTTAATAATGTTACTCAACCCTCCACCTTAGAGGCTGCTGCCCTCTATACATAGACATGGAATCACTGGCCACTTTAATAATGTTACTCAACCCTCCACCTTAGAGGCTGCTGCCCTCTATACATAGACATGGAATCACTGGTCACTTTAATAATGTTACTCCACCCTGCACCTCAGAGGCTGCTGCCCTCTATACATAGACATGGAATCACTGGCCACTTTAATAATGTTACTCCACCCTCCACCTTAGAGGCTGCTGCCCTCTATACATAGACATGGAATCACTAGTCACTTTAATAATGTTACTCCACCCTCCACCTTAGAGGCTGCTGCCCTCTATACATAGACATGGAATCACACTTTAATAATGTTACTCCACCCTGCACCTTAGAGGCTGCTGCCCTCTATACATAGACATGGAATCACACTTTAATAATGTTACTCCACCCTCCACCTTAGAGGCTGCTGCCCTCTATACATAGACATGGAATCACTGGTCACTTTAATAATGTTACTCCACCCTGCACCTTAGAGGCTGCTGCCCTCTATACATAGACATGGAATCACTGGTCACTTTAATAATGTTACTCCACCCTCCACCTTAGAGGCTGCTGCCCTCTATACATAGACATGGAATCACTGGTCACTTTAATAATGTTACTCCACCCTGCACCTTAGAGGCTGCTGCCCTCTATACATAGACATGGAATCACACTTTAATAATGTTACTCCACCCTGCACCTTAGAGGCTGCTGCCCTCTATACATAGACATGGAATCACTGGTCACTTTAATAATGTTACTCCACCCTCCACCTTAGAGGCTGCTGCCCTCTATACATAGACATGGAATCACTGGTCACTTTAATAATGTTACTCCACCCTGCACCTTAGAGGCTGCTGCCCCATATACATAGACATGGAATCACACTTTAATAATGTTACTCCACCCTGCACCTTAGAGGCTGCTGCCCTCTATACATAGACATGGAATCACTGGTCACTTTAATAATGTTACTCCACCCTGCACCTTAGAGGCTGCTGCCCTCTATACATAGACATGGAATCACTGGCCACTTTAATAATGTTACTCCACCCTGCACCTTAGAGGCTGCTGCCCTCTATACATAGACATGGAATCACTGGCCACTTTAATAATGTTACTCCACCCTGCACCTTAGAGGCTGCTGCCCTCTATACATAGACATGGAATCACTGGTCACTTTAATAATGTTACTCCACCCTGCACCTTAGAGGCTGCTGCCCTCTATACATAGACATGGAATCACTGGTCACTTTAATAATGTTACTCCACCCTGCACCTTAGAGGCTGCTGCCCTATGTACATAGTCATGGAATCACTGGTCACATTAATAATGTTTACCTACTGTTTTACTCATTTCATATGTATACACTGTATTCTAGTCAAGTCCATCCTATTTAATTATAGCTGTATATATACTATTCTATCCTACCAATTCTACAGATATACTAAATATTCTGTCCTCATACCGTCTGTAATTTCTATACATCCCATCAGATACTGTATTTACAGTGCATTCGGAAAGTTTTCAGACCCCTTCACCTTTTCACCTTTTGTTCAGTTACAGCCTTATTCTGAAATGTATTATATAAAGAATGTTGCTCATAAACAATACCTGATAATGACAAAGCGAAAAACAGGTTTTTATATCTAAAATAAAAAAGACAGAAATACCTTATTTACATAAGTATTCAGACCCGTTGCTATGAGACTCGAAATTGAGCTCAGGTGCATCCTGTTTCCATTGATCATCCTTGAGATGTTTCTACAACTTGATTGGAGTCCACCTGTGGTAAATTCAATTGATTGGACATGATTCGGAAGGCACACACCTGTCTGTCTAAGGTCCAACAGTTGACAGTGTATGTCAAAGCAAAAACTAGACCATGAAGTTGAAGGAATTGTCCGTAGAGCTCAGAGACAGGATTGTGTCGCGGCCGAGATCCGGGGAAGGGTAAAACATTTCTTCAGCATTGAAGAACGCTAAGTATACAGCGGACTCCATCAGTCTCAAATGGAAGAAGTTTGGAACCACCCAGACTCTTCCTAGAGCTGGCCGTCCGGCCAAACTGAGCAATCGGGGGAGAAGGGACTTGGTCAGGGAGGTTACCAAGAACCTGATGGTCACTCTGACAGAGCTCCATAGTTCCTTTGTGGAGATGGGAGAACCTTCCAGAAGGACAACCATCTCTGCAGCACTCCACCAATCAGGCCTTTATGGTAGAGTGGCCAGACGGAAGTCACTCCTCAGTAAAAGGCACATGACAGCCCGCTTGGAGTTTGCCACAAGGCACCTAAAGGACTCTCAGACCATGAGAAACAAGACTCTCTGGTCTGATGAAACCAAGATTGAACTCTTTGGCCTGAATGCGAAGCGTCACGTCTGGAGGAAACCTGGCACCATCCCTAAGGTGAAGCATGGTGGTGGCAGCATCATGCTGTGGAGATGTTTTTCAGCGGTAATGACTGGGAGACTAGTTAGGATCAAGGTTCTTTACAGTCTGAACACTAAGTCCTATTCAGGTCCTTTACAGTCTGAACACTATGTCCTATTCAGGTTCTTTACAGTCTGAACACTATGTCCTATTCAGGTTCTTTACAGTCTGAACACTATGTCCTATTCAGGTTCTTTACAGTCTGAACACTATGTCCTATTCAGGTTCTTTACAGTCCGGACACTATGTCCTATTCAGGTTCTTTACAGTCTGAACACTATGTCCTATTCAGGTTCTTTACAGTCCGAACACTATGTCCTATTCAGGTTCTTTACAGTCCGAACACTATGTCCTATTCAGGTTCTTTACAGTCCGGACACTATGTCCTATTCAGGTTCTTTACAGTCTGAACACTATGTCCTATTCAGGTTCTTTACAGTCTGAACACTATGTCCTATTCAGGTTCTTTACAGTCTGAACACTAAGTCCTATTCAGGTTCTTTACAGTCTGAACACTATGTCCTATTCAGGTTCTTTACAGTCTGAACACTATGTCCTATTCAGGTTCTTTACAGTCCGGACACTATGTCCTATTCAGGTTCTTTACAGTCTGAACACTATGTCCTATTCAGGTTCTTTACAGTCTGAACACTATGTCCTATTCAGGTTATTTACAGTCTGAACACTATGTCCTATTCAGGTTCTTTACAGTCTGATGGGAATCTGTTTGTACATGATTCAAAGGCGTTGAATAAGCGTTTTTGGTTGAGCTTTCTGGCTTATGCATTACATTACCCTTTAAACACACGCACACACACACAGGCAACTTTATGAAAGTTTATTGCGATACAAAAATCTGTTATCTTAGCTCAAAGTGAATTTTCTTTTGTTAAATTCTTTAGAGACCCCTTTGAGTTTTTCCGCTCTAGAAAGTATTTTTCCACACTAGAAAGTAAAGCCAAACACTTTGAACAGGATACCTCTATCTCTAATGCCAATATCTGTATTTATACCCCTCGTTCTATTTCAATCTTTCTCATTTTCACTCCCTCTCTTTCTTTTTAAAGATATCACATCCCTCGCCCCATCCTTCATCCCTTTCCTCTCTTTATCTCTCCATCACACACACATCCGGGGTCTGTCTCGCTCTCTTTCCTCTGAAATCATATACCTTCATCTCTCTCTTCCGCCCGATGTCTCTCTCAGCTTCTCCTCAGACCCATATCACAGCAACCCCTCAGCCTCTCCCTGCGTGTGAGTGTGTGTGTGTGTGTGTGTGTGTGCGTGTGTGCGTGTGTGTGTGTGAGTACGTGCATGCAGATGTCTGTGTTCCTACATTAAAACAATGATAATAACACACATTGCACCTGACTACCGTTGCTATGGTTCCGGTGACATCACTGACACAGGAAGCACTAGGCACAGAGAGACCCTCCTGAGACCCTCCTCATAATCACACTTGTTATGAAGACCCCCGCGGTGTAAATAATACTATTTGTATGGTGAGAATGTATTAAAGATACAGCCTGGGATATGTTCAATGGTAATTTCAATTCTAAATATTTGCATCGAGAATTTTTTCTTTTTTTAAAGCCTCGTGTTTACCACAACTGTTTTGCTAATATCATAACCCAAAATATAAGGTTTTTATAAAGAACTTAAACAATGACATTTTGAGCTCATTATTTTTATTCATGAACAATTGATGAGATATGTCTGAAAACTTGTTTTAGAGTAAAATGGCCCTTTAACATCTCTTCTGTACAACAAAAGGATATTCTGAGAAGATAATCTCAATCTCATCTCTGCGCTCTATTTAGCCCACATCTAAATGAATTAGGATGTTTACTGCAGGCTGGGGGGCAATTAGGATGTTTACTGCAGGCTGGGGGGCAATTAGGATGTTTACTTCAGGCTGGGGGGCAATTAGGATGTTTACTTCAGGCTGGGGGGCAATTAGGATGTTTACTGCAGGCTGGGTGTCAATTAGGATGTTTACTGCAGGCTGGGGGGTAATTAGGATGTTTACTGCAGGCTGGGGGGCAATTAGGATGTTTACTGCAGGCTGGGTGTCAATTAGGATGTTTACTTCAGGCTGGGTGTCAATTAGGATGTTTACTTCAGGCTGGGGGGCAATTAGGATGTTTACTGCAGGCTGGGTGTCAATTAGGATGTTTACTTCAGGCTGGGGGGCAATTAGGATGTTTACTTCAGGCTGGGGGGCAATTAGGATGTTTACTGCAGGCTGGGTGTCAATTAGGATGTTTACTGCAGGCTGGGGGGCAATTAGGATGTTTACTGCAGGCTGGAGGGCAATTAGGATGTTTACTGCAGGCTGGGTGTCAATTAGGATGTTTACTTGAGGCTGGGTGTCAATTAGGATGTTTACTTCAGGCTGGGGGGCAATTAGGATGTTTACTGCAGGCTGGGTGTCAATTAGGATGTTTACTGCAGGCTGGGGGGCAATTAGGATGTTTACTGCAGCCTGGGGGTTAATTAGGATGTTTACTGCAGCCTGGGGGGCAATTAGGATGTTTACTGCAGGCTGGGGGGCAATTAGGATGTTTACTGCAGGCTGGGGGGCAATTAGGATGTTTACTGCAGGCTGGGGGGCAATTAGGATGTTTACTGCAGCCTGGGGGGCAATTAAGATGTTTACTGCAGGCTGGGGGGCAATTAGGATGTTTACTGCAGCCTGGGGGGCAATTAGGATGTTTACTGCAGGCTGGGGGGCAATTAGGATGTTTACTGCAGGCTGGGGGGCAATTAGGATGTTTACTGCAGCCTGGGGGGCAATTAGGATGTTTACTGCAGGCTGGGGGGCAATTAGGATGTTTACTGCAGCCTGGGTGTCACGTTCGTCGTCATGTGGAAGAGAGGAGGACCAAGGCGCAGCGTGATAACAATACATCTTCTATTTATTATAACGAAGAACACTTAACCAAACTTTACAAAACGAACGTGACGCTATATAGAAAATAGTGCTGAACACAAAACACTACACATAGACAATAACCCACGAACTACCCAAGGAATATGGCTGCCTAAATATGGTTCCCAATCAGAGACAAAGATAAACAGCTGCCTCTAATTGAGAACCAATCTAGGCAACCATAGACATATAACACCTAGACCAGAAAACACCCATAGACATACAAAAACCCCTAGATAGGAACAAAACACATATATCACCCATGTCACACCCTGACCTAACCAAAATAATAAAGAAAACAAAGATAACTAAGGTCAGGGCGTGACACTGGGGGGCAATTAGGACATTTTCTTCAGGCTGGGGGGCAATTCGGACGTTTACTGCAGCCTGGGGGGCAATTAGGATGTTTACTGCAGGCTGGGGGGCAATTAGGATGTTTACTGCAGCCTGGGGGGCAATTAGGATGTTTACTGCAGCCTGGGGGGCAATTAGGATGTTTACTGCAGCCTGGGGGGCAATTAGGATGTTTACTGCAGGCTGGGGGGCAATTAGGATGTTTACTGCAGGCTGGGGGGCAATTAGGATGTTTACTGCAGGCTGGGGGGCAATTAGGACGTTTACTGCAGGCTGGGGGGAGGCTGGGGGATTACTGCGGATTGCAAAAAAATACTGATTATGATCACATGCTTGGGTGCCAAGCTCAAGTTAAGTTATCAGTGTAGCTTTTCATCAAGTTGTCAGTGTAGCTTTTCATCAAGTTATCAGTGTAGCTTTTCATCAAGTTATCAGTGTAGCTTTTCATCAAGTTGTCAGTGTAGCTTTTCATCAAGTTATCAGTGTAGCTTTTCATCAAGTTATCAGTGTAGCTTTTCATCAAGTTATCAGTGTAGCTTTTCATCAAGTTGTCAGTGTAGCTTTTCATCAAGTTGTCAGTGTAGCTTTTCATCAAGTTATCAGTGTAGTCACACTCTCCCCACGGTAAGCACGGGGAGTTGGCTCAGGTCTAAACCCTGACTCCGCCAATCTCCCAGTTTTCCCCCCCCATGTTTTTTTGAGCTGTCTCTCGGGGTTCCGTTGTTGACCTAACTCCTCGTATCGTCACCGTTCCGCTCTCGCTGCCTCCATCGGCTCCCTTGGACGGCGATACTCTCCGACCCGCGTCCAGGGCCCTTCTCCATCCAGAATTTCCTCCCATGTCCACTCCTCCTGGCCACGCTGCTTGGTCCGTTTTTGGTGGGATCTTCTGTAACGGCTCTCGTTGGTGGTAGGAAGAGTAGACCAAAGCGCAGCGTGGAAAGTGTTCATGATTCTTTTAATCAAAAAAACACTCAAACAAAATAACAAAAGCGAAAACGAAAGCGCACAGTTCTGTCAGGCTAAGACACTAAACAGAAAACAAGATCCCGCAACCTAATGGTGGGAAAAAGGGCTGCCTACGTATGATCCCCAATCAAAGACAACGATAGACAGCTGCCTCTGATTGGGAACCAAACTCGGCCAAAAACAAAGAAACAGAAGACATAGAATTTCCCACCCGAGTCACACCCTGACCTAACCAAACATAGAGAATCTTAAGGTTCTCTAAGGTCAGGGCGTGACATATTGACTGTATGTTTGTTTATTCCATGTGTAACTTTGTGTTGTTGTTTGTGTCGCACTGCGTTGCTCTATCTTGGCCATGTCGCAGTTGTAAATGAGAACTTGTTCTCAACTAGCCTACCTGGTTAAATAAAGGTGAAATAAAAAAAATAAAAAAATAAAATAGCCTGTTATCAAGTTATAATTGTAGCCTCCTATCAAGTTATCAGGGTAGCCTGTAATCAAGTTATCAGTGTAGCCTCCTATCAAGTTATCAGGGTAGCCTGTAATCAAGTTATCTGTGCAGGCTGTTATCAAGTGATCAGTGTAGCCTGTAATCAAGTTGTCAGTGCAGCTTGTTATCAAGTGATCAGGGTAGCCTGTAATCAAGTTATCTGTGCAGGCTGTTATCAAGTGATCAGTGTAGCCTGTAATCAAGTTGTCAGTGCAGCTTGTTATCAAGTGATCAGGGTAGCCTGTAATCAAGTTATCTGTGCAGGCTGTTATCAAGTGATCAGTGTAGCCTGTAATCAAGTTGTCAGTGCAGCTTGTTATCAAGTGATCAGGGTAGCCTGTAATCAAGTTATCTGTGCAGGCTGTTATCAAGTTATCAGGGTAGCCTGTAATCAAGTTATCAGTGTGTTGTCAGCTTAGCCTGTTGTCAAGTTATCAGTGCAGCCTCTTAGGCTGTGAATTTAATGTAGTAGAATATAACACAATAGATCTGGTAGAAGAAAATACAAAGAAAAAATCAACCGGTTTATTATATTTTTTCTACCACCATCTTTGAAATGAAATAGAAAGGCCCCACACCTAGCCATCACTCTGGTTGTAATTCCGATGGTGTCCACAAGATGGCAGCAGTGTTTGTGCAAAGTTTCAGATGGATAACTTGAAGTATGAGCAAACCACATTACTTTTAGTGTGAAGTTGCCCAGGTACATTTGGGCAAATGGTGAAGGAGACATTCACATTTACATGACATTTTTCTTCAAGAATATCGTCAAATCTGTATACTTGGACTTTGATTTAGCTTTTCCAGTATTAGTAGCCATATTATAAGTTCAACATTTGCAAAACAACCAGTTTTCATAACTTCATAACTCTCCATATTCTTATAATTTTTGTCCAAAAACAAAAGGCATGCTGTCGTACAAGGTTAGCAGCGACACTTTGCGACAGATACGGGGTTTCCCGACACTGCCGTAAATACAAGCTCATTGGCTATCTAGCTAGCTTTGTTTGACCCTGATTGGTGCTTATTTGACAACGTTGCAGTTGATCAAGTGAAGACCGGCCGTGTCATCGGTGTGCCATGAAGGCGTTGCTCTCTGACCAAATTTGGTGTCCTATAGGATACATTACACCCCTAATGATATAGTGAAGTTTGGTTATATTCTAGGATCTCTGGTTGACTGGTTGAAACAATGTCTAGGGTTAGATTTTCACAGATTCCTTTCTTTGCAATTTGAATGAGTGGAAATACAATTTCGATTGTGCACGCTATATGAACCTTTTTAGGACATTATTTTTTTTTTATCAAACAAAACGACACTTCATGTTATCTCTGGGACCCTTTGGATGATAAATCAGAGCAAGATTTCAGGATGTAAGTACACATTTCACCTTCAGAGGGGAATTCATTAAAACCTATCGCAGTGAAAAAAGTGTTTTGTTGTTAGGAGCTCTCCTCAAACAATAGCATGGCTGTATTTGGACAGTGCATTGTTATATTAACAAGAATTTAAGCTTTCAGCCGATATAAGACACTTCTATGTACCGACATTTGTTGTTTCTCTAAAATCCGATCGTGACACAAGGCGCTGCATGATTTACACCTGTCCCGTTAACGGGACGCCTATCCCTAAGACGATTTATAAGTGTAGCATGTTATCCCCTGAACTATCTTCACGTCTAGAATACAAACATCCAGGCTACGGAGAACTAATCCGAATCGACCTCTGGAATACCGGACATTCTGGGTTAATAACTAACGTTCTGTAGTGATACTAGTCCCGTTAGAATAGGGTCATATTGTTCTCTCTCTCTCTCTCTCTCTCTCTCTCTCTCTCTCTCTCTCTCTCTCTCTCTCTCTCTCTCTCTCTCTCTCTCTCTCTCTCTCTCTCTCTCTCTCTCTCTCTCTCTCTCTCAAATTCAAATTCAAGCTGCTTTATTGGCATGAAAAACATTGTGTCAATATTGCCAAAGCAACAATGTATACAATATACATTGTAATACAATTAAAACAATGACAAATAATAATATAGAATGGCAGTAAATAATAATACAAAATTAAATATAAAAATAGTAACAATAAAATGGTAACAGTCAATAGTCGAATGTTATGTATGGTGTAATGCACCACTACCACCACCACCATCATTAAACTGCTATCATTACCATTACCACCCATACCATTACTATTTGGAATGATAAACAACAATAATAATACTAATAACAATAACAGTAAAAACAATAACAGTCATAATAAGTAAGTTACTGCTTACTATGCAGATGTTATTATTCAGTGTCCCTCAGGCTATGGCAGGCAAATATATATTTGGCTGCAAGAGGAGCCATTGCTCCTTCGCCCATGAGTATTTTTAGTTTTTCCTCTGGGTTTAATAAGTTAAAATTTGGAATAAATGTAGTCATTTCTGTGAATAATGAATCTCTTGGTGAGGAATATTTATCACAGTAAAGGAGAAAGTGCATCTCTGTTTCTACCTCCCCTGTCGTGCAGTGACCACATACACGCTCCTCTTTGGGTAGCCATGTCTTTTTATGTCTGCCGGTTTCTATTGCCAATCGGTGGTCACTCAGCCTGTACTTGGTAAGGATCTGTCTCTGCTTCGAATCTCTGACAGAGTAGAGATATTCAGCCAATTCATATTCTCTGTTTAGGGTCAGATAGCAATTTAGTCGGCTTTGGGATTTGGTTTCGTTTTTCCAATGTTGTATATATGAGTCCTTTGATTGGTTCATGATTTTGTTTATTGGAATTCTTTCTTTTGAAGCAGTGCTGGTGTCAGCTTGGTTGGTTAGGTCCAACACCAGCTGACTGAGAGGGCTCGTTTCTGGGCTCAGCTCTTGGGTTTGAAGTGCTTTAAATTGCAGACTCGAATTTGGACTTGAATTTAGATGTAGCCAAAATTTTAATGATCTTTTCTGTATTTTCATTATTACTGGAAAGCGGCCCAATTCTGCCCTACATGCATTAGTTGGTGTATTTCTCTGGACTTGTAGGATTTTCCGACAGAATTCTGCATGTAGGGTTTCAATTGGATGTTTGTCCCACATTTTAAAGTCCAGTTTATTGAGTGGCCCCCAAACCTCACTTCCGTAAAGAGCTATTGGTAGGATTACACTGTCAAATATTTTGGTCCAAATTCTAATTGGGATGTTGATTTTGAATAATTTCATTTTTATTGCATACAATGCTCTGCGGGCTTTTTCTTTGAGTGCATTCACTGCCATATTAAAGTTTCCCGATGCAGATATGGTCAGACCAAGGTAGGTGTAATTTTTTGTGTGTTCAATGATGGTGTTGTTCAGGGTGAATTTATATTTGTGTTTCTGACATCTGTTTTGTTTTTGGAAAATCATGATTTTAGTTTTTGGGAAATTTACTGCCAGGGCCCAATTATGGCAATATTGCTCTAGAATATTAATGTTCTGTTGAAGACCTTCTTTGGTTGGTGATAGAAGTACCAAGTCATCAGCATATAGCAGGTATTTCACCTCTGTGTCAAATAGTGTGAGTCCTGGGGCTGGAGAATGGTCCAACATGTCTGCTAATTCATTGATATAAATGTTGAAAAGATTTGGACTCAAACTACAGCCTTGTCTCACACCTCGACATTGTGAAAAGAATTCTGTTCTTTGGTTTTTGATTTTTATTGCACACTTGTTTTCTGTGTACATACATCTCTCTCTCTCTCTCTCTCTCTCTCTCTCTCTCTCTCTCTCTCTCTCTCTCTCTCTCTCTCTCTCTCTCTCTCTCTCTCTCTCTCTCTCTCTCTCTCTCTCTCTCTCTCTCTCTCTCTCTCTCTCTCTCTCTCTCTGGCTGTGTGTTCGTGCATATGTTTGTGTGTGTCCATACATGTGTGATTTGGTGTCACAGTCCCTGGTTCCCTCAGTGGGAACGTTCTGATGATCAATAAGAGGTGGTGTGTGACCATCAATGGCATTGGGTTACATAGGGTCCTGAACCGACACGCACACTCTCTCTCACACACACAAACACACACGCACACAAAACACACACACACACACACACACGCACGCACGCACGCACACACACAAAACACACACACACACATATCCCATGGGAATCTGGACTGACGCCAGGCGTAAAGACCAATACAGATATCCATGTCAGGTATTTTACTGTATTATTTTATAGAAGAGAAGAGACTTCATCACGACATGGACTAAGGAGGATGATGGTCACTGATTACATATTTAGATTTTTTACTAATAAAACTTCATCTAATTGAAGGACAAGATAGCAGCATTCCCCACCCTTGCATAGCACTAATCTAAAACAACAAATTATGCATTTTACTTTGAAATGATTGATTAGAAATGAGACATCAGACTTTCTATATAATTTATTTTGGCCTATGTACCTCAATGGGTCAGTGAAGTAAAATAACTTTCAGAAGTTCAAAATATTATATATATAACGCGATAATACTATTTTTCTCTAGAAACCAGGTCTTCCAATTTAAATTTACAAATCATATATTCATAACTTCCTGTTTCTGCACCTAAACACATCCATTAGCCAGTTAGTGTACGTCATCGTCTCAGACAGTCAAATTAAAGATAATCTGTTTACACATGCAGACTAGAAACATACAGCATGTGGTCCTCTGTTGATAGAATACACTAAGTTCTTCCTCGAACCCTGTATAAATGGTTCTACCAAGAACCCTTTATGATCTAAAGGTTCTTCCTAGAACCCTCTGTGAAGGGTTCTTCCTAGAACCCTGTATAAATGGTTCTACCAAGAACCCTTTATGATCTAAAGGTTCTTCCTAGAACCCTCTGTGAAGTTTTTTTTTTTTTACCAGGGTACTAACGGTTCCACCAGCCTTATTAGCTTTCATTTTAAGTTAATGACAATACATTCCATATATCATAGGGCCTTTTTTGAGGGTCGTTAAACTCCTGGTTTACAGGCCTGCAAGTCACATTACTCTCGCTTGCAAAGTGATGTGTAATTCCTATTGGAATCCAGCCAGAATGAGGATATCCAACAATTTGAATCAATCACCCGCAATCTGCATTCAGAATGACTGCCAGGGAAGATTGAGTAAGGAGACGACATAAATCCTCTGAACTGGAACAGCCTCAGTAAAGGATGATATATCCTAACAGATTGGATTAGTAAAAACATATTGTCTTTGTGTAGCATATACGATTAATCAATCAATCACGTTTGTTGAAAAATAAAAACCACACAGTTCTGAAAATCAACCTGCTTTGAAATATGACGGCTGTGGGTTTTTTGAGCGTTTTTAGTCTACACATTGTCATAAAAATGACTCAATCAACTTCATCTCTGGTTATTAAGCAACACGATCTGGTAACGTAGAAGCTGGGAAGCAGGTGCAGATGGGGAGTTTAATACTAATGAACAAGCACGACACAAAACAAGAGCAGCGTCTGGACATGAAAACTGAACCAATACTGCCTGAAGAGTGATGCTAGGGAGTGCTGGATAAAGGGGGAGTAATCAGGGAGGTGATGAAGTCCAGGTGTACCTAATGATGCGGCACAGGTGTGTGTAATGAGGGTTGCCAGGTTTGAGTAATGATGGTTGCCAGGTGTGTGTAAAGATGGGTTTGCCAGGTGTGCGTAATGAGGGTTGCCAGGTGTATGTAGTGATGGGTTGCCAAGTGTGCATAATGAAGGTTGCCAGGTATTTATAATGAGTGCCACAGATGTGAGTAATGAGGGTTGCCAGGTGTCTATAATGAAGGTTGCCAGGTGTGCATAAAGAGGGTTGTCTGGTGTGCGTAAAGAGGGTTGCCAGGTGTATGTAATGATGGGTTGCCAGGTGTCCGTAATGTGGGTGGCCAGGTGTGCGTAAAGAGGGTTGCCAGGCGTGCGTAAAGAGGGTTGCCAGGTGTGCGTAAAAGAGGGTTGCCAGGTGTGCGGAATGATGGGATGCCAGGTGTGTGTAATGATGGGTTGCCAGGTGTCCGTAATGAGGGTTGCCAGGTGTGCGTAATGAGGTTGCCAGGTGTTCATAAAGAAGCTGGCCAGGTGTGCGTAAAGAGGGTTGCCAGGTGTGTGTAATGATGGGTTGCCAGGTGTGTGTAATGATGGGTTGCCAGGTGTGTGTAATGATGGGTTGCCAGGTGTGTGTAATGATGGGTTGCCAGGTGTGTGTAATGATGGGTTGCCAGGTGTGTGTAATGATGGATTGCCAGGTGTATGTAATGAGGTTGAAAGGTGTGTGTAATGATGGGTTGCCAGGTGTGTGTAATGATGGGTTGCCAGGTGTGTGTAATGAGGTTGCCAGGTGTGTGTAATGATGGATTGCCAGGTGTGTGTAATGAGGTTGCCAGGTGTGTGTAATGATGGGTTGCCAGGTAGGTGTAATGATGGGTTGCCAGGTGTGTGTAATGATGGGTTGCCAGGTGTGTGTAATGATGGGTTGCCAGGTGTGTGTAATGATGGATTGCCAGGTGTGTGTAATGAGGTTGAAAGGTGTGTGTAATGATGGGTTGCCAGGTGTGTGTAATGATGGGTTGCCAGGTGTGTGTAATGATGGGTTGCCAGGAGTGTGTAATGATGGGTTGCCAGGTGTGTGTAATGATGGGTTGCCAGGTGTGTGTAATGATGGGTTGCCAGGTGTGTGTAATGATGGGTTGCCAGGTGTGTGTAATGATGGGTTTGCGGTTCTCACGGTTTTACCAATTTGACTTCATATTCTGATGTTTATCCACGTTTCTCCAAACGTCACATTTCAAAGTGTTTTGACACCCTGGTCTGCTGCATCATTCTGTTTCTCCAAACGTCACATTTCAAAGTGCACAAAGTAGATGTCCTAACTAAACTATAGTTTGTTAACAAGAAAATTGTGGAGTGGTTTAAAAACGAGTTTTAATGACTCCAACCTAAGTGTATGTAAACTTACGACTTCAAACTGTATGTGTTTAAACTGATTAGATCACTCAAACTCTCGATGTTACACTTTATACACTGAGGTAAACACCTCAGGCGCTATTTAAAAGAAAAAAAAGAAACACAAGAAAAGAAGCTCATTCATGTTCAGAAGTTGGATTTATGTAGAATCCTTCTTGCCTCCAAAAGAATCATCCAAGAACCCTTTTTTTGGGGGAAAAAATGGTTCTTAAGATGTTAAAGGTTCTTGGTAGAACAATTACAACGAACACTCATCTTCCAAAAAGGGTTCTTCAGTTGAAAATGGTTCTTGGTAGAACCCTATCCATCAGCAAAGAACCCGTTTGGAACCCTTTTTTTCAAAAATGTACTCTAAAGACTCTAAAGTTGCTATGGATATAAGCATCGGCTAAATGACATACAGTACCTGTCAGAAGTTTGGACAAACCTACTCATTCAAGGGTTTTTCTTAATTTTTTTTTACTATTTTCTAAATTCTAGAATAATAGTAAAGACATCAAAATTATGATATAACACATATGGAATCATGTAGTAACCAAAAAAGTGTTAAATAAATCAAAATATGTTTTATATTTTAGAGTCTTCAAAGTAGCCACCCCTTGCCTTGATCAAAGCTTGGCACAAAGCTTTGGAATTCTTTCAACCAGCTTCATGAGGAATTTAGTGTATCTGTAGAACTAGAAGGATAGAATAGAATATATACAGCTATTGATGAATAGGATGGCATTGACTAGAATGTTGTAAATACATATGAAATGGATAAAAACAGCATGTAAACGTTATTAAAGTGAGCAGAGTTCCATGTCTATGTACACAGGGCAGCAGCCTCTAAGGGTGACGGTCTTAGGGTGAAAAGCCAAATTTCTTCAGCCTCCTGAGGTTGAAGAGGCGCTGTTTCGCCTTCTTCACCACACTGTCTGTGTGGGTGGACCATTTCAGATTGTCAGTGATGTGTACGGTGAGGAACTTGAAGAATGGTTCTCTGTAGTTCAGGTAGTAGAATGTGGTCCTCTGTAGTTGAGTTAGTAGAACATGGTCCTCTGTAGTTAGTAGAACATGGTCCTCTGTAGTTCAGTCAGTAGAACATGGTCCTCTGTAGTTAGTAGAACATGGTCCTCTGTAGTTAGTAGAACATGGTCCTCTGTAGTTCAGTTAGTAGAACATGGTCCTCTGTAGTTCAGTTAGTAGAACATGGTCCTCTGTAGCTCAGTTTGTAGAACATGGTCCTCTGTAGTCAGTTTGTAGAGAATGGTACCCCCGTACATTGTATACTCAGCCTTGTCTCAGGGTAGTAAGTTGGTGGTCTGTTGACATCCCTTTAGCGGTGTGGGTGCTGTGCTTTGGCAAAGTGGGTGGGGTTATATCCTGCCTGTCTGGCTCTGTCCGGGGGTATCATCGGACTGGGCCACAATGTCCCCCGAACCCCCCTTCTCAGTCCCCAGTATCTATGCTTCAACAGACTATGTTCCCAGGTGGCTAGAGTCAGTCTGTCCTATCTGGTGTCCTGTGTGAACTTAAGATTTCGCCCATCTCTCTCTCTCTCTCTCTCTTTCTTTCTTTCTTTCTTTCTTTCTTTCTTTCTTTCTCCCCCCCTCCCCCTCCTGGAGGACCTGAGCCCTTGGACCATGCCTCAGGACTACCTGGCCTGTTGACTCCTGGCTGTCTCCGTCCCCAGTCTATCTGGTCGTGCTGCTGATCTAGTTTCTGTTGTTCTGCCTGCGGCTATGGAACTCTGACCTGTTCACAGGATTTGCTACGTTGTCCCAGATCTGCTGTTTTCGATCCTCTCTCTCTCTCTTCTTCTCTCCATCTCTCTCTCTCTCTCTCTCTCCATCTCTCTCTCTCCCTCTCCCTCTCCCGCCCTCTCTCTCTCTCTTCTTCTCTCCAGCTCTCTCTCCATCTCTCTCTCTCCCTCTCTAACACACCTGCTGTCTCTAGGGAGTTTTTCCTAGCCACCGTGCTTCTACATCGGCATTGCTTGCTCTTGGGGTTTTAGGCTGGGTTTCTGTATAAGCACTTTATGACATCTGCTGATGTAAAAAAGTGCTTTAATAAATACACTTGATTGATAGGTCACCCCCCCCCCCCCCCCCCCCAGCCTCTCAAATTATTCCAGAACACTCCTTTGTTTAATTGAGACATTGAACAAGTTGTCCTGAAGGTTCTGATGTGTTAACAAATTACATCCGTACAAATGCAATGAATTTAAATCATTCAATCACCTTTCCTGTCTCCCCTTCAGATTGTCTGTAGCAGCCCTCCAAAACATCTCTCATAATGGGAACGTCCGAAGTGATGTCCCTTTTTCCTATTTACTGCACTACTTTTGACAAAGGTCCGAAAGTTTTGATTGAAAGTAGTGCACTACGTAGGGAATAGGGTTCTATAGGGCTCTCGTCTAAAGTAGTGCACTACGTAGGGAATAGGGTTCTATAGGGCTCTCGTCTAAAGTAGTGCACTACGTAGGGAATAGGGCTCTATAGGGCTCTCGTCTAAAGTAGTGCACTACGTAGGGAATAGGGTTCTATAGGGCTCTCGTCTAAAGTAGTGCACTACGTAGGGAATAGGGTTCCATTGGGCTCTGATCTAAAGTAGTGCACTATATATAGGGAATAGGGTTCTATAGGGCTCTGATCTAAAGTAGTCACATCATAGGGAATAGGGTTCCATAGGGCTCTGACCTAAAGTAGTACACTATATGGGGAATAGGGCTCTGGTCTAAAGTAGTGCACTATATGGGGAATAGGGCTCTGGTCTAAAGTAGTGCACTATATGGGGAATAGGGCTCTGGTCTAAAGTAGTGCACTATATGGGGAATAGGGCTCTGGTCTAAAGTAGTGCACTATATGGGGAATAGGGCTCTGGTCTAAAGTAGTGCACTATATAGGGAATAGGGCTCTGGTCTAAAGTAGTGCACTATATAGGGAATAGGGCTCTGGTCTAAAGTAGTGCACTATATAGGGAATAGGGCTCTGGTCTAAAGTAGTGCACTATGCAGGGTTTTAGGGTGCCATTTGGGGCACAGGCGATGACGACGCTCAGCGCAGAGGACATAATTCACCAGCCCTTTATTAATCAATCATGAATCTAAAAATGAATTAAAAAGACAGACAGCCTACTGAGAATAAGGAGGACCAACGCGGTGTCCAAAAGACAGACAGCCTACTGAGAATAAGGAGGACCAACGCGGTGTCCATTTTGTGTCTACATCAAACACAATGTGTCGTTATCCTCCGAAAACATTGAAGGTACTTTGTCTCCGCTGACCTTTTCATGGTGGACCAAGTCTCTTCTTCTCAGTCCAACACTGTTAGAAACTCATTGTCTTTCATCAGCTCCACTGAAGACATGTCTTTGGATGTCAAGGGGTTGAGACATTCGTCAAGTAAATTATAGAGCTGCCATGCTCTGGACTTTCATCACTCTAGCAGACGGGTGGGTAATTCCAGTCCTCCAGGACCTGATTGGTGTCACTTCACTGCAGGGGGGGGGGGGTAATTCCAGTCCTCCAGGACCTGATTGGTGTCACTTCACTGCAGGGGAGGGGGGGGTAATTCCAGTCCTCCAGGACCTGATTGGTGTCACTTCACTGCAGGGGGTGGGTAATTCCAGTCCTTCAGGACCTGATTGGTGTCACTTCACTGCAGGGGGGGTAATTCCAGTCCTCCAGGACCTGATTGGTGTCACTTCACTGCAGGGGGGGGGGTAATTCCAGTCCTCCAGGACCTGATTGGTGTCACTTCACTGCAGGGGGTGGGTAAATCCAGTCCTCCAGGACCTGATTGGTGTCACTTCACTGCAGGGGGGGGGGGGGGGGTAATTCCAGTCCTCCAGGATCTGATTGGTGTCACTTCACTGCAGGGGGGGGGGGGTAATTCCAGTCCTCCAGGATCTGATTGGTGTCACTTCACTGCAGGGGAGGGGGGGGTAATTCCAGTCCTCCAGGACCTGATTGGTGTCACTTCACTGCAGGGGGGGGGGGGGGGGGTAATTCCAGTCGTTCTGGACCTGATTGGTGTCACTTCACTGCAGGTCCAGTCGTCCAGGACCTGATTGGTGTCACTTCACAGCAGGGGGTGGGTAATGTCTGAACTGAAATGCAGGAGGAGGACTGGACCTGCAGTGAAGTGAGTTCTTTCTGTCTTTCACTCTCTACCCCCATTCTACCAAGCAATGGATTTATTTCTCTCTCTCTCTCTCTCTCTCTCTCTCTCTCTCTCTCTCTCTCTCTCTCTCTCTCTCTCTCTCTCTCTCTCTCTCTCTCTCTCTCTCTCTCTCTCTCTCTCTCTCTCTCTCTCTCTCTCTCTCTCTCTCTCTCTCTCGCTCTCTCTCTCTCTCGCTCTCTCTCTCGCTCTCTCTGTCTCTCTCTCGCTCTCTCTGTCTCTCTGTCTCGCTCTCTCGCTCTCTCTGTCTCTCTCTGTCTCTCTGTCTCTCTGTCTCTCTCTGTCTCTCTGTCTTTCTTTCTTTCTTTCTTTCTTTCTTTCTTTTCTTCTCCCCCCCCCCCCCCCTCCTGGAGGACCTGAGCCCTAGGACCATGCCTCAGGACTACCTGGCCTGTTGACTCCTGGCTGTCCCCGTCCCCAGTCTATCTGGTCGTGCTGCTGATCTAGTTTCTGCTGTTCTATGGAACTCTGACCTGTTCACAGGATTTGCTACCTTGTCCCAGATCTGCTGTTTTCGATCCTCTCTCCCCCTCTCCCTCTCCCACCTCTCTCTCTCTCTCTCTCTCTTCTTCTCTCCATCTCTCTCTCTCTCCATCTCTCTCTCTCCCTCTCTAACACACCTGCTGTCTCTAGGGAGTTTTTCCTAGCCACCGTGCTTCTACATCGGCATTGCTTGCTCTTGGGGTTTTAGGCTGGGTTTCTGTATAAGCACTTTATGACATCTGCTGATGTAAAAAGTGCTTTAATAAATACATTTGATTGATAGGTCACCCCCCCCCCCCCCCCCAGCCTCTCAAATTATTCCAGAACACTCCTTTGTTTAATTGAGACATTGAACAAGTTGTCCTGAAGGTTCTGATGTGTTAACAAATTACATCCGTACAAATGCAATGAATTTAAATCATTCAATCACCTTTCCTGTCTCCCCTTCAGATTGTCTGTAGCAGCCCTCCAAAACATCTCTCATAATGGGAACGTCCGAAGTGATGTCCCTTTTTCCTATTTACTGCACTACTTTTGACAAAGGTCCGAAAGTTTTGATTGAAAGTAGTGCACTACGTAGGGAATAGGGTTCTATAGGGCTCTCGTCTAAAGTAGTGCACTATGTAGGGAATAGGGTTCTATAGGGCTCTGGTCTAAAGTAGTGCACTATATAGGGAATAGGGTTCTATAGGGCTCTGACCTAAAGTAGTACACTATATGGGGAATAGGGCTCTGGTCTAAAGTAGTGCACTATATGGGGAATAGGGCTCTGGTCTAAAGTAGTGCACTATATGGGGAATAGGGCTCTGGTCTAAAGTAGTGCACTATATGGGGAATAGGGCTCTGGTCTAAAGTAGTGCACTATATGGGGAATAGGGCTCTGGTCTAAAGTAGTGCACTATATAGGGAATAGGGCTCTGGTCTAAAGTAGTGCACTATATAGGGAATAGGGCTCTGGTCTAAAGTAGTGCACTATATAGGGAATAGGGCTCTGGTCTAAAGTAGTGCACTATGCAGGGTTTTAGGGTGCCATTTGGGGCACAGACGATGACGACGCTCAGCGCAGAGGACATAATTCACCAGCCCTTTATTAATCAATCATGAATCTAAAAATGAATTAAAAAGACAGACAGCCTACTGAGAATAAGGAGGACCAACGCGGTGTCCAAAAGACAGACAGCCTACTGAGAATAAGGAGGACCAACGCGGTGTCCAAAAGACAGACAGCCTACTGAGAATAAGGAGGACCAACGCGGTGTCCAAAAGACAGACAGCCTACTGAGAATAAGGAGGACCAACGCGGTGTCCATTTTGTGTCTACATCAAACACAATGTGTCGTTATCCTCCGAAAACATTGAAGGTACTTTGTCTCCGCTGACCTTTTCATGGTGGACCAAGTCTCTTCTTCTCAGTCCAACACTGTTAGAAACTCATTGTCTTTCATCAGCTCCACTGAAGACATGTCTTTGGATGTCAAGGGGTTGAGACATTCGTCAAGTAAATTATAGAGCTGCCATGCTCTGGACTTTCATCACTCTAGCAGACGGGTGGGTAATTCCAGTCCTCCAGGACCTGATTGGTGTCACTTCACTGCAGGGGGTGGGTAATTCCAGTCCTTCAGGACCTGATTGGTGTCACTTCACTGCAGGGGGTGGGTAATTCCAGTCCTCCAGGACCTGATTGGTGTCACTTCACTGCAGGGGGGGTAATTCCAGTCCTTCAGGACCTGATTGGTGTCACTTCACTGCAGGGGGGGGGGGGTAATTCCAGTCCTCCAGGACCTGATTGGTGTCACTTCACTGCAGGGGGGGTAATTCCAGTCCTCCAGGACCTGATTGGTGTCACTTCACTGCAGGGGGGGGGGGTAATTCCAGTCCTCCAGGACCTGATTGGTGTCACTTCACTGCAGGGGGTGGGTAAATCCAGTCCTGCAGGACCTGATTGGTGTCACTTCACTGCAGGGGGGGGGGGGTAATTCCAGTCCTCCAGGACCTGATTGGTGTCACTTCACTGCAGGGGGGGGGGGGGGGTAATTCCAGTCCTCCAGGATCTGATTGGTGTCACTTCACTGCAGGGGGGGGGGGGGTAATTCCAGTCCTCCAAGATCTGATTGGTGTCACTTCACTGCAGGGGAGGGGGGGGTAATTCCAGTCCTCCAGGACCTGATTGGTGTCACTTCACTGCAGGGGGGGGGGGGTAATTCCAGTCGTTCTGGACCTGATTGGTGTCACTTCACTGCAGGTCCAGTCGTCCAGGACCTGATTGGTGTCACTTCACAGCAGGGGGTGGGTAATGTCTGAACTGAAATGCAGGAGGAGGACTGGACCTGCAGTGAAGTGAGTTCTTTCTGTCTTTCACTCTCTACCCCCATTCTACCAAGCAATGGATTTATTTCTCTCTCTCTCTCTCTCTCTCTCTCTCTCTCTCTCTCTCTCTCTCTCTCTCTCTCTCTCTCTCTCTCTCTCTCTCTCTCTCTCTCTCTCTCTCTCTCTCTCTCTCTCTCTCTCTCTCTCTCTCTCTCTCTCTCTCTCTCTCTCTCTCTCTCTCTCTCTCTCTCTCTCTCTCTCTCTCTCTCTCTCTCTCAAATGTGGCCGCCGTGAGTGCGTGTGTGCGCACGTGTGTTTTAGTGTGTGTGGATGATGAATGATATCTGAGCAGCCCTGTCCTCTAGGGTGATGCGCTAGGAGAGCTGCTCTCATTTTAGAGACGTGAGAGAGTTAACAGACACAAACAGTTATTTTAAGAGATGTGAGAAAGTTAGCAGACAGAGACCTAGCTGTTGAGAGCCGTACGTCTTCCTCTCTACTAAACCAGACAGAAATCCTTCCTAGTGAAATTGTTAACGTACCTGGTCAATTTGGATGAATCTCAATGAACCTACATGCAGACAGTGTACAGTCTGATCTGTTTATTTACACATTGTATAATATAATAATGTACAGGACCAGTCAACAGTTTGAACACAGCTACTCATTCCAGGTCTTTTCTTTATTTTTACGATGTTCTACAGAACGAAACAATTTTCTGTTTTTGAGACTGTGGAAATGGTCCGTGGACACTTAACTCAATTATGACAAATGTGTTTCATTTGGTGATCGCATGAAGAACAGGAAACGCACATAACTGTACTTCTTAAAGTGTACATGTCGCAGCTGTCAGGTATACATCTAAATATATTGCGGAACGTATGTGATTAAAGATGAAATTACTTGTGAAAAGATGTAATGTGAAGTTAACCTTCTAAATGAGAGTATGGATTTTCATGATGAACTGGTCAGTGGCCACGCCCACGTGAGCCCAGAGATCACATTAACCGTGACGAAATGTATATTTCATGCCAAAGAGACCCACGGTAAGCCGTCTCGAATTGTTAACGAGTCAGAGAACAGAGTCCATCTTGAAAAAGCTGGAATGGCTACAAATCTATAGATCATTGGACCATACATTTTTTTACATTTTTTTACATTCTAGTCATTTAGCAGACGCTCTTATCCAGAGCGACTTACAGTAGAGTGCATACATTTTTTATTAATTATTATTTATTTTTTTTACATACTGAGACAAGGATATCCCTACCAGCCAAACCCTCCCTAACCCGGACGACGCAATGCAATTGTGCGTCGCCCCACGGACCTCCCGGTTGCGGCCGGCTGCGACAGAGCCTGGGCGCGAACCCAGCCCAGCCTGGGCGCGAACCCAGAGACTCTGGTGACGCAGCTAGCACTGCGATGCAGTGCCCTAGACCACTGCGCCACCCGGGAGATGATACATACAGCGTAGTGTTTTCTACACGGCTGGAAATGGTTAAACTCTTAGACTGTCGATCACTCCAGAATAAGAGCAAATTCTAGAGGACACGAATTAGTAGTCTGCAGCTAGAAATTACGTAAGTCTAGAACGAGAATACCGACAACCGCTGAAGCATCTATTCTATGAGAACACTTCCCGAATGGTACTCTGAAGTATCCATTCTAACCACCTACAACCACGGAAGACATTATAACTTCTGGAAGTTAACCAGAGACATCTGATGAACTCTACAGGAGGATATAAATAAGTCTTCACATTTAATGATAGTCACAGACACGCCAAACATGAGCAATGTGTCAGGATGGTGTATTGGAGGCGAAGTCAAGTGCAAGAGAGCAGATTATAATGAACAGGCACTATATTATAGTTTAAAAAAAACGAGAGCACTACATGAAACAAACGCGCTCAAAAAACGGAACATAAAAGTAAAGCGCGTAAACTAACACCACCTAACAAAGAAAACACAACACATGTTGGGAAACAGAGGGTTAAATACAAGTAGCTTAATTGGGGAAATGAAAACCAGGAGTGTACGGAAACAAGACAAGACAAATGGATATATGAAAAATGGAGCGGCGATGGCTAGAAAGCTGGTGACGTCGATCGCCGAACGCCGCCCGAAAAAGGAGAGGGGCTGACTTCGGCAGAAGTCGTGACACAATGGGCAAATTTGTCCTTTGGTCTGGAGTCCAAATTGCAGATTTTTGGTTCCACCGCCGTGTCTTTATGAGACACGGTGTGGGTGAATGAATGATCTCCGCATGAGTAGTTCCTACCGTGAAGCATAGAAGAGGAGGTGTGATGATGTGGGGGTGCTTTAATGGTGACACTGTGATTTATTTAGAATTCAAGGCACACTTAACCAGCATGGCTACCACAGCATTCTGCAGCGATACGCCATCTCAGCTGGTTTGGGCTTAGCGGGACTATAATTTATTTTTCAACAGGACACTGACCCAACACATCCAGGCTGTGTAAGGGCTATTTGACCAAGAAGGAGAGTGATGGAGAGCTGCATCAGATGACCTGGCCTCCACAATCCTCCAACCTCAACCCAATTGAGATGGTTTGGGATGAGTCAGACCGCAGAGGGAGGGAAAAGCAGCCAACAAGTGCTCAGGATATGTGGGAACTTCTTCAAGACTGTTGGAAAAGTATTCCAAGTGAAGCTGGTTGAGAGAATGCCAAGAGTGTGCTGTCATCAAGACAAAAGGTGGCTATTTGAAGAATCTCAAATATAAAATATATTTCGTTTTGTTTAACACTTTTTTGGTTACTACATGATTTCATATGTGTTACTTCATAGTTTTGATGTCTTCACTGTTATTCTTGTTACGTCCGTCGTCGGAATGAGACCAAAGCGCAGCGTGGAAAGTGTACATCTTAATTTATTTTAGAATGAACATCAAAAAACAACAAAAGATCAACGAACGTAACGTTCTGCTATACAGCTACTGTGCAAAAACAAGATCCCACAAACTCAGGTGGAAAACAGGCTGCCTAAGTATGATTCCGAATCGGAGGCAGCTGTCTATCGTTGTCTCTGATTGGGAATCAGATATAAGTTGTTAGTTTCCGTTTGGGTTTTGTGGGATCTTGTCTTTGTTTGTTGCATGTTTTGCACGACGAAGCTTTACGTTCTTTCTATTGTTTATTGTTTTTGGTGGAACATTAATAAAGAAAATGTACGCCTACGACGCTGCACCTTGGTCCGGTCATTCTACCAACGAGAGCCGTAACAATTCTACAATGTAGAAAACAGTAAAAATAAAGAAAAACCCTGGAATGAGTAGGTGTGTTTAAACCTCTGACAGGTACTGTATGTCATTTAGCCGATGCTTTTATCCATAGCAACTTTAGAGTCTTTAGAGTACACTCTTGAAAAAAAGGGTTCCAAATGGGTTCTTTGCTGATGGTTAGGGTTCTACCAAGAACCATTTTCAACTGAAGAACCCTTTTTGGAAGATGAGTGTTCTTTGTAAGTGTTCTACCAAGAACCTTTAACATCTTAGGAACCATTTTTCTTCCGTAAAAAAAGGGTTTAGGGTTCTTTGAAAAAGGGTTCCAAATGGGTTCTTTGCTGATGGTTAGGGTTCTACCAAGAACCATTTTCAACTGAAGAACCCTTTTTGGAAGATAAGTGTTTGTTGTAAGTGTTCTACCAAGAACCTTCTAGAGGAAAAACAAACGCACACCTACTGTATTTAGGTGAGGTGCTGGCCAGCGGAGCGGAAAACCAGAAAATAAAGGAGAGCCTAAGAGCTCAGATGCAAAATTGTAATGTCCAACGTTTCGACAGGCAATCGGAACCTTCAACATCTTAAGAACCATTTTTTCCGTTGGAGGACAAGGTTCTTGGATGATTCTTTTGGAGGCAAGAAGAATGTCTTCGCATTATTATTATTCTACATTGTAGAAAATAGTAAAAATCAAGACAACCCCCAGAATGAGTACTTTTTAGTGTAAACAGATATATATTTATACTCCCGACTCCGACATTGCTCGTCCTAATATTTCTTAATTCCATTCTTTTACTTTTCGATTTATATGAATTGTTGTGTATTGTTAGATATTACTGCGCTTTTGGAGCTAGAAATACAAGCGTTTCGCTACACCTTCAATAACATTTGCTTAATATATGTATGCGACCAATAAAAAAGTGAATTAATTTTATTTGAACCAACTGGGATAAGATCTTCACCTTAAAGAAATCCCAAATGACCTTAATGTTATTTGGGATTACCTTTCCCCCGCTCTGACTAAAGGACCATGAACAGATTAACACCGTCAATCCTTTATAGCTTTATCTCACAGAGGCCAAAGGGTACAGGTCAGGGTCAATCATCTGGTTCATATGGGACAGCAGGGACTGGGATATCATTAAGACTGGGTCGTTGAGAGTGAAGGGGTTGTACCAACGAGAAGACCGAGACATCCCCCTCCTCTCATTCCTTATCCCACCAGCTCAGAGCTCTGGTTCCTAAGGCTATTTTTAAGCAATAAATCATGAGAGCCCAGGAATTATCCTGCGGTAACTCCAGACTAAGGGCTGTTCTTAGGCCCGAGGCAAAGGCCGGGTTCGAGAGCCTTATTGCTTTTATAATACGGCTGTCAACCTGTTTAAAAAAAATTATTAATGGCATATTTTCATTAAAATATGATTTAATTAGGACATTTGTTTTATTTATTTCCTTCCACCAGACGATATCATCCGGGCAAAACCCAGTTGTTAGTTGAAGCTGCTTGGTCATTAATTTGATTCTCATGTTTTGACCCAGTAGTTCATTCTATTCATTCCACGTTGCTATGCTGAACAAATAATTAGCAAGAACTTCAATAATTCATGATTTGATAAATACTGTATAAACGAGCAACAACCAGCTAGTTAGCGAGTCCATAAGATAGCTACGGAGGCTACTTCTCCTTTGGTAGCTAACCAAATAAAGCTAACACGCAACCACGTCAAGCAGCTGAAATGACAGCCAAGTGTGCATTTTCATTGGTTTTTATTGCCATTTCTTTGGCTGTACTCATTATAATGATCCTGGCTCAGAGAAGCTGTCAGCCTCGTAACGTTCATATGCATGGCACAGTGGATGCGAGTGGATAAATCAGACGGAACTGTTAACAGGCATTACACAGAGAACTGTTAACAGGCATTACCAAGTTAACTGTTAACAGGCATTACCCAGATAACTGTTGACAGGCATTACCAAGTTAACTGTTGACAGGCATTACCAAGTTAACTGTTGACAGGCATTACCAAGTTAACTGTTGACAGGCATTACCAAGTTAACTGTTGACAGGCATTACCAAGTTAACTGTTGACAGGCATTACCAAGTTAACTGTTGACAGGCATTACCCGGAGAATGGTACTGTTGACAGCCATTACCCGGATAATGTAACTGTTAACATATATTACCCAGCAAATGGAGCTGTTAACAGGCATTACCTGGAGAATGGAGCTGTTAACAGGCATTACCTGGAGAATGGAAATGTTAACAGGCATTACCTGGAAAATTGAACTGTTAACAGGCATTACCCAGAGAATGGAACTGTTAACAGGCATTACCCGGATAATGGAACTGATAACAGGCATTACCCGGAAAATGGAACTGATAACAGGCATTACCCAGAGAATGGAACTGTTAACAGGCATTACCCAGAGAATGGAACTGTTAACAGGCATTACCCGGAGAATGGAACTGATAACAGGCATTACCTAGAGAATGGAACTGTTAACAGGCATTACCCAGAGAATGGAGCTGTTAACAGGCATTACCTAGATAATGGAACTGTTAACAGGCATTACCTAGAGAATGGAACTGTTAACAGGCATTACCTAGAGAATGGAACTGTTAACAGGCATTACCTAGAGAATGGAACTGTTAACAGGCATTACCCGGAGAATGGAGCTGTTAACAGGCATTACCTAGAGAATGGAACTGATAACAGGCATTACCTAGAGAATGGAGCTGTTAACAGGCATTGTAATGTAACTGTTAACATATATGTCCTGGGGGTGTTGAGTTGTAGGGGCTGTCCTGGGGGTGTTGAGTTGTAGGGGCTGTCCTGGGGGTGTTGGGTGGTGGGGTCTGTCCTGGGGGTGTTGGGTTGTAGGGGCTGTCCTGGGGGTGTTGGGTGGTGGGGTCTGTCCTGGGGGTGTTGGGTGGTGGGTGCTGACCTGGGGGTGTTGGGTGGTGGGGTCTGTCCTGGGGGTGTTAGGTTGTAGGGGCTGTCCTGGGGGTGTTGGGTGGTGGGGTCTGTCCTGGGGGTGTTGGGTTGTAGGGGCTGTCCTGGGGGTGTTGGGTTGTAGGGGCTGTCCTGGAGGTGTTGAGTTGTAGGGGCTGTCCTGGGGGTGTTGAGTTGTAGGGGCTGTCCTGGGGGTGTTGAGTTGTAGGGGCTGTCCTGGGGGTCTGTCCTGGGGGTGTTGAGTTGTAGGGGCTGTCCTGGGGGTGTTGAGTTGTAGGGGCTGTCCTGGGGGTCTGTCCTGGGGGTGTTGAGTTGTAGGGGCTGTCCTGGGGGTGTTGAGTTGTAGGGGCTGTCCTGGGGGTGTTGAGTTGTAGGGGCTGTCCTGGGGGTCTGTCCTGGGGGTGTTGAGTGGTGAGGGCTGCCTTTGGGGGTGTTGGGTGGTGGGGTCTGTCCTGGGGGTGTTGGGTTGTAGGGGCTGTCCTGGGGGTGTTGGGTGGTGGGTGCTGACCTGGGGGTGTTGGGTGGTGGGGTCTGTCCTGGGGGTGTTGGGTGGTGGGGTCTGTCCTGGGGGTGTTGGGTTGTAGGGGCTGTCCTGGGGGTGTTGGGTTGTAGGGGCTGTCCTGGAGGTGTTGAGTTGTAGGGGCTGTCCTGGGGGTGTTGAGTTGTAGGGGCTGTCCTGGGGGTGATGAGTTGTAGGGGCTGTCCTGGGGGTCTGTCCTGGGGGTGTTGAGTTGTAGGGGCTGTCCTGGGGGTGTTGAGTTGTAGGGGCTGTCCTGGGGGTCTGTCCTGGGGGTGTTGAGTTGTAGGGGCTGTCCTGGGGGTGTTGAGTTGTAGGGGCTGTCCTGGGGGTGTTGAGTTGTAGGGGCTGTCCTGGGGGTCTGTCCTGGGGGTGTTGAGTGGTGAGGGCTGCCTTTGGGGGTGTTGGGTGGTGGGTGCTGACCTGGGGGTGTGTCCTGGGGTGTTGGGTGGTGGGTGCTGACCTGGGGGTGTGTCCTGGGGTGTTGGGTAGTGGGTGCTGACCTCGGGGTGTGTCCTGGGGTGTTGGGTGGTGGGTGCTGACCTGGGGGTGTGTCCTGGGGTGGTGGGTGGTGGGTGCTGACCTGGGGGTGTGTCCTGGGGTGTTGGGTGGTGGGTGCTGACCTGGGGGTGTGTCCTGGGGTGTTGGGTGGTGGGTGCTGACCTGGACGCTTTGGGCAGTGGGGTGTGTGCGTGTGTAACACCCAATTATCTCTTTAGTCAGCTCTGACAGTTTGAATCTGACATGTTTTGTTGTTGCATGGAGCCACATGTAAACAGAGCTGAGTGATTTTCAAATGATTTACAACTCCTAGAGCTTATTCAGATTGACGAAAAATTGGAAGAGAGGCATCGGAACAAAATTCAAATTTAAATAACGTAAAAAGCGTTTCAATTCACGTGACATCCTTGCATTATCTTTTCGCTGCGGCTGGAAACTCGACATTCTTGATCCGTAACTCACTTTGAGTGTGAATATCGCAGTAGCCAATAGCCAGTAAGCATACACTATTTTAGCAACGCGAGCAACTTTATTTCTGAAACACGTTACGCTACTGAATAACGCAATCACACCATATTAGAAGAATAACGTAATAATTAATTATTATTAAAAAGGTTTATTTTCTTGTCTCTACACATTACATTAGCTGACAATACACAGCTAACTCCTGCTAGCTAGCTAGCTAACTAACAACATGCTTCATGATCAAGTAATGTCCATGTAGTAACACAGCATATTTATGTTAAGAATTATGTTTACCAATAGAGGGCAGTATTGACTCAATATGGAGTTTGCCCTATACGTATACGCTATCCGTATATTTAACCATCAGACAACTGGTGCATTCCTGTAATGTTTTTCTAGGATACAATTAACTACTAAAACCTACTAACGTGTCCAGAGTCATCGATCTAAGAAGTATTCCTAGTATATTATTGTTGCCCTGATGGCACAAAATCAAAAGTCTAACTGCATGGAGATGCTTGAATATGTGGCCAGTACGGGGGACCGTGTTGTGGGTGTTTTCAGGGAAAAGGTTTGACCTCCATCATCTAGGACGTAACAATTGTTAGTAAAATCTCTCCATTTCTGCCCCCCAAAAATTTGCACAGTCTTTGCAGCTGCAACTGTAAGTGCATTCGTAAATCAAGACCTTCCTTGAGTTGGGATCTCGGACGGTGCAACTGTTGAGAATGTGAGCCTATGGTTGTGTGGGGGGAAAGGGGTTGAGTGTGTATGAGTGTGTGGGTGTATGTGTGTGTATCCCACAACTGTTGCGAAGGAGTAAAAGATTTTAGGGACAATATAGGATGATTCACAATAATTGTTTGCTATTATAGTAATTGCTTGTATTAAAGTAATTTTGGTAATGGCGAGACTAGTGAGAGGTCAAATCCTTTGCATAAATTGCCTACATTACTACAAAAATGAATAGCTAATTATGGAAAATAAGAAACAGGTTTTTTAAAACATATATATATATTTTTTGATGGCTATATATAATACAAATCAAGGTGAGGGCGATGGAAATGCATTTGGTGGTTGATCTACTTCTGTTCTGTAAATTGTACTGTCTTTTCGAAGGATGGATCCCGGTCTGTTCAGGGCTACGGGGTGTCGGGGGTGGTCTGCCGGCCATTGGGATGACAACCCAACTGGGGATGAGGAGGGCTTTTAGAGGGTGGAATAGCGGGGACCAATTGGAGGTTTACTTAGTAGCAATGCAAATATCATGGTACAGCTATATAGACACTCAATCATCATGTTACTTTTTAATGGTACGTTTACATTAAACTTAAAATTAAAGTATTAATAGAATTGAAAGTTGTGTCTCATTATGGTTAGTGGTGAAATAAGTATAGCCAGTTACAATTGTAATGGCTTAGCAGATAATAAGAAAAGATAATCAGTATTTACCTGGCTAAAAGAGAAGGAATATAATATCTATTGTTTACAGGAAACCCATTCAACAGTTTTAGATGTAGTGTTGTGGAAAAAGAACTGGGGGGTCGAGATATATTTCTCCCATGGGCAAAGAAATTCAAAAGGGGAGATTTTTTAAATGAACAGTAATTTTGATCCAAATATGCAAATTGTCCAAACAGATCATGAATGTAGGATTATTTTAAATATTTTATTGGACAATAAACAGATATGGCTTATTAATCTATACTTTCCAAATTATGATGATCCAAGCTTCTTTAAAAATATATATAAGAATTTATCAACTCTACAAGCAACACTAGACTCTATTATTATGGTGGGAGATTTTAATACGGTCTTAAATACCTCTATGGACCGGAAAGGAAATCACACTACAAACTATCACCCTCAGGCACTTAAGGAAATCATGAATGTCATGGATATATTGGAATTAGGGGATATATAGAGGCTTAAATACCCTGATCTAGTGAGATATACATGGCGGAGGGTTAATCAAGCTAGTTGTCTTGACTACTTTCTTATGCCATTCTCTCTGGCACCACCAGCTTAAAAAGTGTTGATAGGGGACAGAACGCGGTCGGATCATCACATAATTGGCATATATATTACTCTTACAGAATTTCCACGTGGGCGAGGATATTGGATATTTAATCAAAGCCTACTAGATGATAAATTGTTTAGAACTAGGACAGAAGAATTTACAACTGACTTTTTCAGACATAACATAGGTACAGCAGATCCCCTTATTGTGTGAGACTGTCACGCCCTGACCTTAGAGATCCTTTTTATGTCTCTATTTTGGTTGGTCAGGGTGTGAGTTGGGGTGGGCATTCTATGTCTGGTGTTCTATGTTGTCTATTTCTTTGTGTTTGGCCGTGTGTGGTTCTCAATCAGAGGCAGCTGTCTATTGTTGTCTCTGATTGAGAACCATATTTAGGTAGCCTGTTTTCCCACTTTGAGTTGTGGGTGATTATTTTCTGTTTAGTGTTTTTCGTCACCTTACAGAACTGTTCGTTTGTCGTGTTTTGTTAGAGTGTTCATATTTATTAAAATATCGTATTATGAATACTTACCACGCTGCACCTTGGTCCTCTTCTCCTTCTCCCGACGACGTTCGTTACAGAGACACTCTTAAATGTGCCTTTAGAGACCATGCAATTCAGTACTCATCAATAAAACAAAAGAAATTTAGATAAAAAGAGTCCATATTAACAAAGGAAATGGAAGGACTAACAGTACAGTTAGATAGCAATAAAAACTGTACCATAGAGGCACAGAGTAAGTTAGAGGAAAAACAAAAAGAAATGGAGGAATTTATTCAAGAAAGATCCAGTGTAATATATTATAAAAATAAAGCAAACTGGATGGAATATGGGGAAAAATATTCAATATAGAAATTGTGGTGGCATTTTTCTGCTTTACCAAATGAGGAGAGTTACAAACTACACACCAGTCAGAGTTATACTTAAACTTCATCTTTAATAATAATAAGAGCTTAATGAACCATTGAAAGTACCAACAGAAAAGTACAAAGATCTTTTATAGCCAAGATACACTCCTCTCAACTTACATGACGAACCACAGATCGTAGGAACAGTTCACAAAGGTTAAGATTTGTATGAAAGATATCTATAAAACATAGCAGACAGTTACTGCTGTGTCAACAGTTCTCATTGTAAAGACCAGTGTCTGGCCCTCCTACTCCAAACAGTTCGTCTCTCCCTGGTACGGCATAGAACAGAACCATTAGCTCATGTTATCTGGAATGCTCTTTAGGTTTTATCACCCAAAGACATCGTAAATCTCCTCTGTCAGTGCTATCTCATAGAGGCCTCATTCTCAGTGGAACACACACACAATACTCTATTCTGTCGAATGTAACAACTATTATAATGTAATACAAGCATTATAACATAACAATCTTACAAGCATTATAACATAATCCTGCAATTTTCCATGACAAAATGCTACCAAAAACATGTATTGAAACTTGTTACAAATGATGGAGTCACGCATGATTCACCGAATGATATTTTGAAAGAGGAAGTAAAGTACTTTAAGAATATGTTTTCGTTTCAGGCTCATCCATCTCCACTAACTGAAACTACAGGTATGGACTTTTGTCCTAATAATAATGTAAAAATAACATCTGTACAGAAAGACTCATGTAAAGGCCAAATTACAGAGGAGGAACTTCTTGATGCAATTAAAGCCTTTAAGGCTGGGAAAACTCCAGGGCTGGATGGCATACCAGTGGAAGTATACAAAACTTTTTTTTGATATACTCAGAGGACCATTATTAGCATGTTTTAACCACTTGTATATAAATGGTAGATTATCAGACACGCAACAAGAAGGTCTGATATCATTATTACTGAAACAGGACCCAAGTGGTGTATATATAAAGATCCAGTCTATTTAAAAAATTGGAGACCTCTTACACTTCAGTGTTGTTATGCAAAATGCTTGGCGCATAGAATTAAAAAAGTATTGTCAGATATTATTCATCCTAATCAGACAGTTTTTTTTTTTACATGGATGATACATTGGAGATAATATAAGACAAGTACTGGAAACAATAAAACACTATGAAATATCGGGGAAACCAGGTCTGCTATTCATAGCTGACTTTGAGAAGGCTTTTGATAAAGTACGACTGGAATTTATATATAAATACCTGGAATATTTCAATTGTATAGAATCTCTTATAAAATGGGTTAAAGTTATGTATAGTAACCCTAGGTGTAAAATGGTAAATAATGGCTACATCTCAGAAAGTTTTAAACTATCTAAAGGAGTAAAACAAGGTTAAAGTCTCTTTATACCCAAAAACCTCAGTTTTGTTCGCGCGTTTTCTTCAGTCATCCACAGGCTCAAACGCAGTCAAAACAGGAGGACAAAAAAATCCAAATTGTATCCGTAAAGTTCATAGAAACATGTGAAACGATGTTTATATTCAAACCTCAGGTTGTTTTTAGCCTAAATAATCGATACTATTTCAACCGGACAATAACGTCGTCAATATAAAATGTAAACAAGAAACGCACTCTCTCGGTTGTGCGCAAGAAAAAGCTCCGTGAAACTTTAGGGTCCACTCATTCAGACTACTCTTACGTCCTCATTTTTCAGAATACAAGACTGAAACACTTTATAAAGACTGTTGACATCTAGTGGAAGGCAAGGAAACTGCAAGTTGAGTCCTAAGTCAAGGGATACTGTAATGGCATTGAATAGAAAACTACAAACCAAAAAAAAAACTACTTCCTGAATGGATTTTTCTCAGGTTTTTGCCTGCCAAATCAGTTCTGTTAAACTCACAGACACTATTTTAACAGTTTTGGAAACTGTAGAGTGTTTTCTATCCAAATCTACCAGTTATATGCATATCATATCTTCTGTGCCCGAGAAACAGGCAGTTTAATTTGGGCATGCATTTCATCCAAAATTCCGAAAGCTGCCCCCTACCCTAGAGAAGTTAACCTCTCTGGGATATGTGGGGCGGTAGCGTCCCACCTGGCCAACATCCAGTGAAAATGCAGAGCTCCAAATTCAAATAAATTACTATAAAAGGTCAACTTTCATGATATCACACATTCAATATATCAAATTAAAGCTACACTTGTTGTGAATCCAGCCGACGTGTCAGATTTCAAATATGCTTTACAGCGAAAGCAAACAATGCTATTATCTGAGCATAGCACCCAAGCAAACACAGACCATCATATTTCAACCCTCCAGGCGCGACACAAAACGCAGAAATAAAGATATAATTCATGCCTTACCTTTGACGAGCTTCTTCTGTTGGCACTCCAATATGTCCCATAAACATCACAAATGGTCCTTTTGTTCGATTAATTCCGTCGATATATGTCCAAAATGTCCATTTATTTGGCGCGTTTGATCCAGAAAAACACCGGTTCCAACTTGCTCAAACATGACGACAAAATATATCAAAGGTTAGCTTTAAAATTTGCCAAAAAATGTCAAACTACTTATGTAATACAACTTTAGGTATTTTTTAACAGTAATAATCGATAAAATTGAAGACGGGGTGATATGTGTTCAATACAGGATTAAAACGATATGTAGCATGCCTTCTGTTTGATTGAAACGCATGTCTAGGACACCAGGAGTGCCTCGACTTCAAGATGGCCGTATTTCTTCATTACACAAAGGAATAACCTCAACCTATTTCTCACGACTGTTGACATCCAGTGTAAGCCGTAGGAACTGCAAGCAAGTTGCTTAGAAATCTGGTGTCCCAATGAAACCTCATTGAAAAGACAGTGACCTCAAAAAAAAAAAAATCTGAATGGTTTGTCCTCGGGGTTTCGCCTGCTAAATAAGTTCTGTTTTACCCACATACATGATTCAAACAGTTTTAGAAACTTCAGAGTGTTTTCCATCCAAATCTACTAATACTATGCATATCTTATCTCCTGGCGATGAGTAACTGGCAGTTGAATTTGGGTATGTTTTTAATCCAAACGTGAAAATGCTGCCCCCTACCCTAGAGAAGTTAACACTTTTTTTGGTTACTGCATGATTCCATATGTGTTATTTCATAGTTTTGATGACTTAACAAGTATTCTACAATGTAGAAAATATTAAAAAGAAAGAAAAACTACTGGAATGAGTAGGTGTGTCCAAACTTTTGACTGGTACTGTATATATCACTTGGTCTTGTTGGGTTGTTTCCCATAGTACATAACATTTAATTTACATGCATTGTATATATTTATTAAAACCTTTGAAGACTTTTTCTGAAGTGTCTCATTATTGTTGGGAGTTTTACAGTACATTGTGTAAAAGCACTCAAATCATAATTTTTTTAGACTAATTTCCTGGTTCAGGTGACATTCAGTACAGTTAAACTAGACACAAAGGCATGTTGTGTAGATTCTCATAAACTCTACTTCATAGCTTTTCTGTACTACCTAAGTTGGCCCGGTCTCGTTGGATCGTTTCAAAGTACATAAAAAAAAAAAATACCAATAATAATAATAATAACAATAACAATGAATTGGATTTAAATATAACTTTTCTATAAAATAAAGGTTAAATAAATAAATAAATAATCATACATTTCGAAATGTATTTCTGGGTAAAGTTTACCGTACTGTACAGTGCTTGACATGGGCAAGAGCTGACTGGGAACTGAGTACCAGCACCTCAAAGTTTCTACTTCTTGAATTCGTACACCTCTTCTAGAATATTAGCTCAAAAGTATTGCAGAGTTCCTGCACCTAAATGTACATTTTACCGGCACCCAAAATGAGTAAAAGCTTCTATATCTGTCCAAGTAAAGCACTGACACACACACACACACACACACACACACACACACACACACACACACACACACACACACACACACACACACACACACACACACACACACAATGTACAGTAGAACACACAGCTAGGCCTCAGTGTATAATTACACCATGCTGTGCTGCACTGTGTCTCCAGCGACTGTACGTGACAATGATATTTGAGTGTTAATTAAATAGCAACACGGGATAAAAACTAAATCTAGCACAGATTGTATAGCTAACACTTTCATTAAAACACTTCAATCACAATTGCTTCCCTCCTCCTCTGACGCTGAACTGGTAATTGATTTGTTTGAAAAGAAGCATTTGAGTCCCACAGTTGGAGAGAGGAGTTTAACAACTCTCTCTATAACATATGACATAACAAATTCAGTTGGGGCGGGGGGGGGGGGGGGGGGGGTCCTCCATGTTGCACAGTTTTTAAAAGTTTTCCTTTTAACCTGGACGTGTGGCTTAGACGGTAGAGCCCCTGCAAAGCCAGGGTTGTTGGTTCAACTTCCACGGAGGAACAATACGTTAAAAAAGTATGAAAATACATGATGTTATATCATACTGTAAGTCCCTCTGGATAAGAGGGTCTGCTAAATGACTACTCTTTGGGGTGTATCGGCCAAAACAAACTAAAAGAAGAAATTATATTGGTCAGATGTCATGTTCTCAATCAGCATATCAGAGTGAAATACATTATCATGTGATAATGGTTCTGGTATAGTATATACATTATCATGTGATAATGGTTATTGTATAGTATATACATTATCATGTAGAATATGGTTATTGTATAGTATATACATTATCATGTAGAAGAGGGTTATTGTGTAGTATATACATGATCATGTAGAATATAGTTATGAATATTATATGCATTATCATGTAGAATATGGTTATTGTATAGTATATACATTATCATGTAGAAGAGGGTTATTGTGTAGTATATACATTATCATGTAGAATATAGTTATGAATATTATATGCATTATCATGTAGAATATGGTTATTGTATAGTATATACATTATCATGTAGAAGAGGGTTATTGTGTAGTATATACATTATCATGTAGAATATAGTTATGAATATTATATGCATTATCATGTAGAATATGGTTATTGTATAGTATATACATTATCATGTAGAAGAGGGTTATTGTGTAGTATATACATGATCATGTAGAATATAGTTATGAATATTATATACATTATCATGTAGAATATGGTTATTGTATAGTATATACATTATCATGTACAAGATGGTTATTGTATATTATACACATTATCATGTAGAATATAATAATTTAATAGTATATATATTATCATGTAGAACATTGTTATCGAATAGTATATACATTTACATTTAAGTCATTTAGCAGACGCTCTTATCCAGAGCGACTTACAAATTGGAAAGTTCATACATATTCATCCTGGTCCCCCCGTGGGGAATGAACCCACAACCCTGGCATTGCAAGCGCCATGCTCTACCAACTGAGCCATTGGAAAGTTCATACATATTCATCCTGGTCCCCCCGTGGGGAATGAACCCACAACCCTGGCATTGCAAGCGCCATGCTCTACCAACTGAGCCACACGGGACCATATACATTATCATGTAGATAATGGTTATTGTATATTATACACTATCATGTAGAATATAATAATTTAATAGTATATACATTATCATGTAGAAGATGGTTATTGAATATGAAATATATGTTTGAACGTTCTTGCTGTTTCTAAGGCTGTTTTGATGTCGGAGCGAGTAACCTTCCAATGTATGTATTACATGATGACAATTAAACTGGAAGCTTCATTTAAAAGTTGAAGTGACATTCTGTTTCCTCTGTTGCCATGGAGTCTATAGGCACGTTCTATTAAAAGATTCAGTGTTCTGTTGTTCATCTTCCTTTACCACCCCACCTGTGGGATTGAGCCACACACACACACACACCTCCACACGCACGCACGCACGCACGCACGCACGCACGCACGCACGCGCGCACACACACACACACACACACACACACACACACACACACACACACACACACACACACACACACACCTCCACACACACACACACACACACACACACACACACACACACACACACTCCACACACACACACACACACACCTCCACGCACACACACACACACACACGATTTCTGCAGTAACCAGATTGAAACAGATAGAAAATCTCAGAAAAATATTTACACGTTTTTTTATTTTATTTTTACAATCGCTAATATCGTTTTGTCCAATCTGTCGTCACATTATCAAAACTCTAAACACAATTAGCACCACATCCGTCTGTTGTTGACCATCAACACATCATGTTGTTTTCACAGAATATGCAGTTAATTAAAAACTCCTTCAGGCTGCAAGCCCGACGCCGGTACACTTATGACAACAGCCAGCTCAAGTGCAGGGCGCGAAATTCAAAATATATTTTTTAGAAATATTTAACTTTCACACATTAACAAGTCCAATACAGCATTTGAAAGATAAACATCTTGTGAATCCAGTCAACATGTCCGATTTTTAAAATGTTTTACAGCGAAAACACCACGTATATTTATGTTAGGTCACCACCAAATACAAAAAAGGACAGACATTTTTCACAGCACAGGTAGCATGCACAAAGCCAACCTAACTAACCAAGATCCAACCAAACTAACCAAGAAACAACTTCATCAGATGACAGTCCTATAACATGTTACACAATAAATATATGTTTTGTTCGAAAAATGTGCATATTTGAGGTATAAATCAGTTTTACATTGATGCTACCATCACAGCTACCGTCAGAAATAGCACCGAAGCAGCCAGAGTAATTACAGACACCAACGTCAAATACCCAAATACTCATCATAAAACATTTCTGAAAAATACATGGTGTATAGCAAATGAAAGACAAAGATCTTGTGAATACAGCCAATATTTCCGATTTTTTAAGTGTTTTACAGCGAAAACACAATATAGCGTTATATTAGCTTACTACAATAGCTAACACACAACAGCATTGATTCAAGGCAAACGGTAGCGATAGCACAGTTCGACAGATATATGAAATAGCATCATAAAATGGGTCCTACTTTTGGTGATCTTCCATCAGAATGTTGTACAAGGGGTCCTTTGTCCAGAACCGTCGTTGTTTGGATTTAGAACGTCGTTTTTCCCTCTTGAATTAGCAAGCACACTGGCCAAGTGGCGCGAAGCTCTCCTTCCTGAACAAAGTCACATAACGCAACACGCCTAACGTCCCGAATAAATTTCAATAATCTAATAAAACTATATTGAAAAAACATACTTTACGATGATATTGTAACATGTATCAAATAAAATCAAAGCCGGAGATAGTAGTCGCCTATAACGACAGCTTTCCAGAAGGCAATTCCAGGTCCCTCCTCGCGCTTTCCAGAAAACAGGAAATGGGTCTCACGTCATTCCAAGAGGATTTATTCCACCTCAAACCAAGATAATCCCCCATTTCTTCTCTCACTGCCTCTTGACATCTAGTGGAAGGTGTATGACGTGCATGTATACTAATACGTATCATGCCCATTTATAGGCAGGCCCTAGAACAGAGACCTCGATTTCAGAAATCTCACTTCCTGACAGGAAGTGTGCTGCAGAATGAGTTCTGTTTCACTCAGAGAAATAATTCAAACGGTTTTAGAAACTAGAGAGTGTTTTCTATCCAATAGTAATAATAATATGCATATTGTACGAGCAAGAATTGAGTACGAGGCCGTTTGAAATGGGCACCTTTATCCAAGTTACTCAATACTGCCCCTGCAGCCATAAGAAGTTTTAACACGTTTTTAAAATGCGTACTTATCTTTACAGACAAACTTTCCCAATACCAAAATGATGGATCTTTCTTTTCTTATTTACAAACACTTGTCTTATTTACAAACACTTGTCTTATTTACAAACACTTGTCTTATTTACAAAATGCTTGCACACAGCATGCCAGAAATGAAGATCTAATGTTGAAAACCTTCTATATAATAGCTCAACAGCTATATTGAAACAGCTGATAAGCATTTTTGAACGAACAGATTGAAACTAAAGAGAAACTGATGATTTACTTGATTCCAATCTCAATCGGAGACATAGCCAGGTGTTGAAGTTCTTTCAATGACATGGACATAAACAGTTATTAAAAAGGGGACTCTTTGGAAATGATTTTATTCAATGTGGATACAGAACAACACAGAAGAGCAGAGAGAGATAAAATAATGTCTGGAAAAGGGAGAGGAGTAGTTGGACCAGGCAGAGGAGTAGTTGGACCAGGCAGAGGAGTGGTTGGACCAGGGAGAGGAGTAGCTGGACCAAGGAGAGGAGTAGTTGGACCAGGGAGAGGAGTAGCTGGACCAGGGAGAGGAGTAGTTGGACCAGGGAGAGGAGTAGTTGGACCAGGAAGAGGAGTAGTTGGACCAGGGAGAGGAGTAGCTGGACCAGGGAGAGGAGTAGTTGGACCAGGGAGAGGAGTGGTTGGATCAGGGAGAGGAGTAGCTGGACCAGGGAGAGGAGTAGCTGGACCAGGGAGAGGAGTAGTTGGACCAGTGAGAGGAGTAGTTGGACCAGGGAGAGGAGTAGCTGGACCAGGGAGAGGAGTAGTTGGACCAGGCAGAGGAGTGGTTGGATCAGGGAGAGGAGTAGTTGGACCAGGGAGAGGAGTAGCTGGACCAAGGAGAGGAGTAGTTGGACCAGGGAGAGGAGTAGCTGGAACAGGGAGAGGAGTGGTTGGACCAGGGAGAGGAGTAGTTGGACCAGGGAGAGGAGTAGTTGGACCAGGGAGAGGAGTAGTTGGACCAGGGAGAGGAGTAGCTGTCCCAGGGAGAGGGGTAGCTGGACCAGGGAGAGGAGTAGTTGGACCAGGCAGAGGAGTAGTTGGACCAGGGAGAGGAGTAGTTGGACCAGGGAGAGAAGTAGTTGGACCAGGGAGAGGAGTAGTTGGACCAGGGAGAGGGGTAGTTGGACCAGGGAGAGGGGTAGTTGGACCAGGGAGAGGAGTAGTTGGACCAGGGAGAGGAGTAGTTGGATCAGGGAGAGGAGTAGCTGGACCAGGGAGAGGAGTAGCTGGATCAGGGAGAGGAGTAGTTGGACCAGGGAGAGGAGTAGTTGGACCAGGGAGAGGGGTAGTTGGACCAGGGAGAGGAGTAGTTGGATCAGGGAGAGGAGTAGCTGGACCAGGGAGAGGAGTAGTTGGACCAGGGAGAGGAGTAGTTGGATCAGGGAGAGGAGTAGTTGGACCAGGGAGAGGAGTAGCTGGATCAGGGAGAGGAGTAGTTGGACCAGGGAGAGGAGTAGTTGGACCAGGGAGAGGAGTAGTTGGATCAGGGAGAGGAGTAGTTGGACCAGGGAGAGGAGTAGTTGGACCAGGGAGAGGAGTAGTTGGACCAGGGAGAGGAGTGGTTGGACCAGGGAGAAGAGTAGCTGGACCAGGCAGAGGAGTAGCTGGACCAGGGAGAGGAGTAGTTGGACCAGGGAGAGGAGTAGTTGGACCAGGGAGAGGAGTAGTTGGACCAGGGAGAGGAGTAGCTGGACCAGGGAGAGGAGTAGTTGGACCAGGGAGAGGAGTAGTTGGACCAGGGAGAGGAGTAGTTGGACCAGGGAGAGGAGTAGTTGGACCAGGGAGAGGAGTAGTTGGACCAGGGAGAGGAGTAGTTGGACCAGGCAGAGGAGTGGTTGGACCAGGGAGAGGAGTAGTTGGACCAGGGAGAGGAGTAGTTGGACCAGGGAGAGGAGTAGTTGGACCAGGGAGAGGAGTAGTTGGACCAGGCAGAGGAGTGGTTGGACCAGGGAGAGGAGTAGTTGGACTAGGGAGAGGAGTAGTTGGACCAGGCAGAGGAATAGTTGGACCAGGGAGAGGAGTAGTTGGACCAGGGAGAGGAGTAGTTGGACCAGGGAGAGGAGTAGTTGGACCAGGGAGAGGAGTAGCTGGACCAGGGAGAGGAGTAGTTGGACCAGGGAGAGGAGTAGTTGGACCAGGGAGAGGAGTAGTTGGACCAGGGAGAGGAGTAGTTGGACCAGGGAGAGGAGTAGTTGGACCAGGCAGAGGAGTAGTTGGACCAGGGAGAGGAGTAGTTGGACCAGGCAGAGGAGTAGTTGGACCAGGCAGAGGAGTGGTTGGACTAGGGAGAGGAGTAGTTGGACCAGGGAGAGGAGTAGTTGGACCAGGCAGAGGAGTAGTTGGACCAGGCAGAGGAGTAGTTGGACTAGGGAGAGGAGTAGTTGGACCAGGCAGAGGAGTAGTTGGACCAGGCAGAGGAGTAGTTGGACCAGGCAGAGGAGTAGTTGGACCAGGGAGAGGAGTAGTTGGACCAGGCAGAGGAGTGGTTGGACCAGGGAGAGGAGTAGTTGGACCAGGCAGAGGAGTAGTTGGACCAGGCAGAGGAGTAGTTGGACCAGGGAGAGGAGTAGTTGGACCAGGGAGAGGAGTAGTTGGACCAGGGAGAGGAGTAGTTGGACCAGGGAGAGGAGTAGCTGGACCAGGGAGAGGAGTAGTTGGACCAGGGAGAGGAGTAGTTGGACCAGGGAGAGGAGTAGTTGGACCAGGGAGAGGAGTAGTTGGACCAGGGAGAGGAGTAGTTGGACCAGGCAGAGGAGTAGTTGGACCAGGGAGAGGAGTAGTTGGACCAGGCAGAGGAGTAGTTGGACCAGGCAGAGGAGTGGTTGGACTAGGGAGAGGAGTAGTTGGACCAGGGAGAGGAGTAGTTGGACCAGGCAGAGGAGTAGTTGGACCAGGCAGAGGAGTAGTTGGACTAGGGAGAGGAGTAGTTGGACCAGGCAGAGGAGTAGTTGGACCAGGCAGAGGAGTAGTTGGACCAGGCAGAGGAGTAGTTGGACCAGGCAGAGGAGTAGTTGGACCAGGCAGAGGAGTAGTTGGACCAGGCAGAGGAGTAGTTGGACCAGGCAGAGGAGTAGTTGGACCAGGCAGAGGAGTAGTTGGACCAGGACAAGGGAGAAGGAGAAGTAGGGGGAGTAAGAATGCGTGGTGGTGTTCAAAGGAGAGTAAGAGCTGTTGTCACTGATGAAATAAGAGCCACCATCATAGACCATGTGATAAACCATGTTCTATCACTGAGAGAGGCTGGTGAAAGAGTCAGCCGTGGCTTCCATTATCCTTAATTTTCAACAAACCAACAGGTAAGTAATGCATTTCACAAGGACTTTTTCTATCATTACTGTTGCTATGTCCCACAATAACTGTAGGCCACCAGTCCCAATGCATATACATATGTTGTATTTTTGTTCCTCTAAAGGACGCAGCGTCTTCCTCCCTCTGGGGGAAGCTCCTCAGTGAAGACCAAGAGCCATTGTAGGATTGGTCATTGCTGACAATCCCATAAAACTGAGAGAAATTCAGAGCAGAATTGTAGACAACAACCTGGTATTTCACAATGTGGAAAGCATTAGTCTGACTACCATTGGCTCGGACTCTGACCGAACACAGAGTTGGAATGAAACAGTTGTACACAGTTCCTTTTGAATAGAACAGTGAGCGGGTCGAGGAACTCAGGCACCAAAACATCCAGGTTTTTACTGCAGCAATTCTGTCACTTTCTTTTTTTTTCTACTGTTCATTCTATAAAGTAAAGATGACTCATTCACTTTTAGATGGTATTTTGCCAAAAAATGCACACATTCGACACTCAACCCAAAAACTGTAGAGTGGTTTACAGTAAAACTGTAGAGTGGTTTACAATAAAATGTAGAGTGGTTTACAGTAAAACTGTAGAGTGGTTTACAGTAAAATGTAGAGTGGTTTACAGTAAAATGTAGTGGTTTACAGTAAAATGTAGAGTGGTTTACAGTAAAATGTAGAGTGGTTTACAGTAAAACTGTAGAGTGGTTTACAGTAAAATGTAGAGTGGTTTACAGTAAAACTGTAGAGTGGTTTACAGTAAAAGGAAACTGAATTATAATAAAACAAGGGATGTCATATTGTCTGCAGGTAGAACTGATACATGACAAGTAATGCAGTTTTTTGTAATGACATCAACTGTTAGTGTTTTAAAAGTCGTTGTTCTATGATTGACTATATGTTCCTCTTGGATAGAAAACATGTTCTAGTGTTTTGACAGAATGATTAGATATTGAGTCGGGTTTGCCGTGTTTTGATAGAGTTACTGTATGTAGAGAAAGTCTTTTTTTTGTTGCATTTTGAAATGTAGAGTTGGTATTTAATGAACAAAATGTGGTTTTGAGCAGAAAATTAACTCGTTGGCTAATTGTGTGATGTAGGTGTGTTGCTGTGTTAAGAGTTTAGTAAAAGTATCATAAATATAGGTAAATGCTTGTTAGCAACTGCAAAAAACAGTAATCATTCCAAACACAGCTGAATGCAATTTCAGCTGAAAGCCTACCCAAGTGTCCTGTTTATAGTCTTTTTACCAAACAGACAAAAAAGGACGGCTTTGGAATGATTTAGTTTGGAAAAATGGATCAAGGAAGACAGGTTGGTGGGGAAAGAAGAGTGTCAGGGAGACGGAGAATGCGTTGGAGGACAAAGGAGAGGAAGACTAAGAGCGGTGGTCTCTGATGAGATAAGGGCCTCTTTGACAGAGGCAGCTTTAAGGGTGCAACCAACCAGAGTTCAACAGTTGATTTTCCGGCAAAACAACAGGTGAGAGGGGCTTCCTTCATACTCCCCCTTCCTAAACCCCATAGAGGAGTCTGTCTCTGTGTGGAGGAGGAAGGTTTATGACCACCATCCACATGACCAGATGTCCTTACTGGAGGCCATGAATGTGGGGTGTGGAGACACTTCGCCTGAAGACCGCCAGGGTGTGGAGACACCTCTCCTGAAGACTGCCAGGGTGTGGAGACACTTCTCCTGAAGACTGCCAGGGTGTGGAGACACCTCTCCTGAAGACTGCCAGGGTGTGGAGACACTTCTTCTGAAGACTGCCAGGGTGTAGAGACACTTCTCCTGAAGACTGCCAGGGTGTGGAGACACCTCTCCTGAAGACTGCCAGGGTGTGGAGACACTTCTCCTGAAGACTGCCAGGGTGTGGGGACACCTCTCCTGAAGACTGCCAGGGTGTGGAGACACTTCTTCTGAAGACTGCCAGGGTGTAGAGACACTTCTCCTGAAGACTGCCAGGGTGTAGAGACACTTCTCCTGAAGACTGCCAGGGTTGGAGACACTTCTCCTGAAGACCGCCAGGGTGTGGAGACACTTCTCCTGAAGACCGCCAGGGTGTAGAGACACTTCTCCTGAAGACAGCCAGGGTGTGGAGACACCTCTCCTGAAGACTGCCAGGGTGTGGAGACACTTCTCCTGAAGACCGCCAGGGTGTAGAGACACTTCTCCTGAAGACTGCCAGGGTGTAGAGACACTTCTCCTGAAGACTGCCAGGGTGTAGAGACACTTCTCCTGAAGACCGTCAGGGTGTGGAGACACTTCTCCTGAAGACTGCCAGGGTGTAGAGACACTTCTCCTGAAGACTGCCAGGGTGTGGAGACACTTCTCCTGAAGACTGCCAGGGTGTGGAGACACTTCTCCTGAAGACTGCCAGGGTGTGGAGACACTTCTCCTGAAGACTGCCAGGGTGTAGAGACACTTCTCCTGAAGACTGCCAGGGTGTAGAGACACTTCTCCTGAAGACTGCCAGGGTGTGGAGACACTTCTCCTGAAGACTGCCAGGGTGTGGAGACACTTCTCCTGAAGACTGCCAGGGTGTAGAGACACTTCTCCTGAAGACTGCCAGGGTGTAGAGACACTTCTCCTGAAGACTGCCAGGGTGTGGAGACACTTCTCCTGAAGACTGCCAGGGTGTGGAGACACTTCTCCTGAAGACCGCCAGGGTGTAGAGACACTTCTCCTGAAGACCGCCAGGGTGTGGAGACACTTCTCCTGAAGACCACCAGGGTGTAGAGACATTTCTCCTGAAGACTGCCAGGGTGTGGAGACACTTCTCCTGAAGACTGCCAGGGTGTGGAGACACTTCTCCTGAAGACTGCCAGGGTGTAGAGACACTTCTCCTGAAGACTGCCAGGGTGTGGAGACACTTCTCCTGAAGACTGCCAGGGTGTGGAGACACTTCTCCTGAAGACTGCCAGGGTGTGGAGACACTTCTCCTGAAGACTGCCAGGGTTGGAGACACTTCTCCTGAAGACTGCCAGGGTTGGAGACACTTCTCCTGAAGACTGCCAGGGTTGGAGACACTTCTCCTGATGACTGCCAGGGTTGGAGACACCTCTCCTGAAGACTGCCAAGGTGTGGAGACACTTCTCCTGAAGACTGCCAGGGTTGGAGACACTTCTCCTGAAGACTGCCAAGGTTGGAGACACTTCTCCTGAAGACCGCCAGGGTTGGAGACACCTCTCCTGAAGACTGCCAGGGTGTGGAGACACTTCTCCTGAAGACTGCCAGGGTTGGATTAGGCCTTCCAAAAGATACTTTCCAAGATGCATCGCCAGAGAAGACATAATATGTGATGTTGACGTGTGGCCAAATGCAGGAGAGAGGGAGAACTAGAACCCTCACAGTACTGTACAGTATGAGTGATTATACTACACATGTTGTTTTTTGTTGTAATTATTATTGCAGCCCTGGAATTTCAGGATTTTTTCAACTTTTTATTTTTCACAAGTAAATTATATGTAAAGATATAGAAAAAATAAAAGCTATTGAAGCAAATTGTGTCACGACTTCGGTCCCTCTCCTAGTTCGGGGCGGCGTTCGGCGGTCGACGTCACCGGCCTTCTAGCCATCGCCGATCCACCTTTCATTTTCCATTTGTTTTGTCTTGTCTTCCATCACACCTGGTTCCAATTCCATCAATTACATGTTGTATATTTAACCCTCTGTTCCCCCCATGTCCTTGTCCGTAATTGTTTCTTGTAGTGCTTGTGTACGTTATGCTGGTTATTACCGGGTTTTGTTTGACCCATTCATTGATTGTTCTGTTTACGGTGGTTCATATGTTTATTAAACGAATTCCCAGTAACCTGACACCTCTGCCGTCATTACGCACCCCGTTACAAATTGCTGCATTTCTGGTTCCTTCTTGTTACATCTAC
>NC_092092.1:14857139-14866634 GCF_045679555.1 Salvelinus alpinus
CCCCGCCCTCTCTCTCTCTCTCTCCCTCCCTCTCACCCCACCCTCTCTTTCTCTCCCTCTCTCTCCCCGTCTCTCTCTCCCTCCCTCTCACCCCACCCTCTCTTTCTCTTCCTCCCTCTCCCCCGTCTCTCTCTCCCTCCCTCTCATCCCACCCTCTCTTTCTCTTCCTCCCTCTCCCCCGTATCTCTCTCCCTCCCTCTCACCCCACCCTGTATTTCTCTTCCTCTCTCTCCCCCGTCTCTCTCTCCCTCCCTCTCACCCCACCCTGTATTTCTCTTCCTCTCTCTCCCCCGTCTCTCTCTCCCTCTCTCTCACCCTGCCCTCTCTTTCTTTCTCTCTCTCTCTTTCCCTTCCTCTCTCCCCTCTTTCTCTTTCTCTCTTTGTCTCTGTCTCTCTTTGTCTCTTTGTCTCTCTCTCTTTGTCTCTCTGTCCCAGGTTAGCTGTATAGGCTCCCTTTCTTTGTCAACCTTTACTAATGACATGTTCTGGCTTTGAGTCAGTGTTTCTATGTATGCGGATGACTCAACACTATTGTAACGTCTCTCGTCGGAAGGAGTGGACCAAAGCGCAGCGTGGTAGGCGTTCATGATTTTTAATAAACTGAACACCGCAACAAAATAACAAAGTAGAAAAAAACAAAAGCGCACAGTTCTGCCAGGCAACAAAAACAGCTGAACAGAAAATAACTCCTCGCAAAACCCAAACGGAAAATCACAACTATTACATGATCCCCAATCAGAGACAACGATAGACAGCAGCCTCTGATTGGGAACCACACACGGCCAAAAACAACAAAGAAATAGAAAACATAGATTTTCCCACCCGAGTCACACCCTGACCTAACCAAACATAGAGAATAAATAAGGATCTCTGAGGTCAGGACAACTATACACATCAGCTAATTACTGCAACACTTAAGAAATGTAATCCAGTCAGTTTCAGAATGGGTGGCAAGGAAAAAATGTGACCTAAATATTTCAAAAAACAAAAGGCATTGTATTTGGGACAAATCATTCACTAAACCCTAACACTTCCCTAAATCTTGTAATGAATGTGGAAATTGAGCAAGTTGAGGTGACTAAACTATTTGGAGTAAGCCTGGATTGTAAACGATCATGGTCAAAACATATTGATACAACAGTAGCTAAGATGGGGAAAAGTCTGTCTATAATAAAGCGTTACTCTGCCTTCTTAACAACACTATCAACAAGGCAGGTCCTACAGGCCCTAGTTTCTACCTTCTTAACAACACTATCAACAAGGCAGGTCCTACAGGCCCTAGTTTCTACCTTCTTAACAACACTATCAACAAGGCAGGTCCTACAGGCCCTAGTTTCTACCTTCTTAACAACACTGTCAACAAGGCAAGTCCTACAGGCCCTAGTTTCTACCTTCTTAACAACACTATCAACAAGGCAGGTCCTACAGGCCCTAGTTTCTACCTTCTTAACAACACTATCAACAAGGCAGGTCCTACAGGCCCTAGTTTCTACCTTCTTAACAACACTATCAACAAGGCAGGTCCTACAGGCCCTAGTTTCTACCTTCTTAACAACACTATCAACAAGGCAGGTCCTACAGGCCCTAGTTTCTACCTTCTTAACAACACTATCAACAAGGCAGGTCCTACAGACCCTAGTTTCTACCTTCTTAACAACACTATCAACAAGGCAGGTCCTACAGTCCCTAGTTTTGTCACACCTGGACTACTGTTCAGTCAGGTGCCACAAAGAGGGACTTAGGAAAATTGCAATTGTCTCAGAACAGGGCAGCACGGCTGGCCCTTAAATGTACACAGAGAGCTAACATTAATACTATGCATGTCAATCTCTCCTGGCTCAAAGTGGAGGAGAGACGGACTTCATCACTACTTGTTTTGGTAAGAAGTGTTGACAAGCTGAATGCATCAAGCTGTCTGTTCATGAAGGTCCCGACAAACAGTTATTGTGCTGATGTTGCTTCCAGAGGCAGTTTGGAGTGTTGCAACAGAGGACATATGAATTTTTTGCGCTACACGCTTCCGCACTCGGCGGTCCCGTTCTGTGAGCTTGTGTGGCCTACCACTTCGTGTCTGAACCGTTGTTGCTCCTAGACGTTTCCACTTCACAATAACACCACTTACAGTTGACCGGGGCAGATCTAGCAGGGCAGAAAGTTTATGAACTAATGTAATAACTTTAGTACGTCCCCTCGCCCCGACATGGGCGCGAACCAGGGACCCTCTGCGCACATCAACAACAGCCACCCACGAAGCGTCGTTACCCATCGCTCCACAAAAGCCACGGCTTCAAGGTCTCAAAGCGAGTGACGTAACCGATTGAAACGCTATTAGCGCGCACCACCACTAACTAGCTAGCCATTTCACATCCGTTACACTAACTTGTTGGAAAAGGGGCATCTGTCACGTATTCTCCCACTCCCCCTCTCCGGCGCTCGACGTCGCCGGTCTACTAACCACCAGTCCTGGCAACCCATCTTTACGCAACCATCATTACTCACACCTGGCAACCTCATTTTGCACACCTGGCAACCCTCATTAGGCACACCTGGCAACCCTCATTACTTACCCCTGGCAACCTCATTTTGCACACCTGGCAACCCTCATTAGGCACACCTGGCAACCTTCATTACGCATCACAGAAAGGGACCGCCGAGTGCAGCTCGTTAAAATCATCTGTCCTCTGTTGCAACACTCACTACTGAATTCCAAATAACCAGGTTACTGGGACTGTAGAGACACTGAGACTAGGTTACTGGGACTGTAGAGAGCCTGAGACTAGGTTACTGGGACTGTAGAGAGCCTGAGACTAGGTTACTGGGACTGTAGAGACCCTGAGACTAGGTTACTGGGACTGTAGAGACCCTGAGACTAGGTTACTGGGACTGTAGAGAGCCTGAGACTAGGTTACTGGGACTGTAGAGACCCTGAGACTAGGTTACTGGGACTGTAGAGACACTGAGACTAGGTTACTGGGACTGTAGAGACCCTGAGACTAGGTTCCTGGGACTGTAGAGACCCTGAGACTAGGTTACTGGGACTGTAGAGAGCCTGAGACTAGGTTACTGGGACTGTAGAGACCCTGAGACTAGGTTACTGGGACTGTAGAGACCCTGAGACTAGGTTACTGGGACTGTAGAGAGCCTGAGACTAGGTTACTGGGACTGTAGAGACCCTGAGACTAGGTTACTGGGACTGTAGAGACCCTGAGACTAGGTTACTGGGACTGTAGAGAGCCTGAGACTAGGTTACTGGGACTGTAGAGACCCTGAGACTAGGTTACTGGGACTGTAGAGAGCCTGAGACTAGGTTACTGGGACTGTAGAGACACTGAGACTAGGTTACTGGGACTGTAGAGACCCTGAGACTAGGTTACTGGGACTGTAGAGACCCTGAGACTAGGTTACTGGGACTGTAGAGACACTGAGACTAGGTTACTGGGACTGTAGAGAGCCTGAGACTAGGTTACTGGGACTGTAGTGACCCTGAGACTAGGTTACTGGGACTGTAGAGACCCTGAGACTAGGTTACTGGGACTGTAGAGAGCCTGAGACTAGGTTACTGGGACTGTAGAGACCCTGAGACTAGGTTACTGGGACTGTAGAGAGCCTGAGACTAGGTTACTGGGACTGTAGAGACCCTGAGACTAGGTTACTGGGACTGTAGAGACCCTGAGACTAGGTTACTGGGACTGTAGAGACCCTGAGACTAGGTTACTGGGACTGTAGAGACACTGAGACTAGGTTACTGGGACTGTAGAGACACTGAGACTAGGTTACTGGGACTGTAGAGAGCCTGAGACTAGGTTACTGGGACTGTAGAGACCCTGAGACTAGGTTACTGGGACTGTAGAGACCCTGAGACTAGGTTACTGGGACTGTAGAGACCCTGAGACTAGGTTACTGGGACTGTAGAGACCCTGAGACTAGGTTACTGGGACTGTAGAGAGCCTGAGACTAGGTTACTGGGACTGTAGAGAGCCTGAGACTAGGTTACTGGGACTGTAGAGACCCTGAGACTAGGTTACTGGGACTGCAGAGACCCTGAGACTAGGTTACTGGGACTGTAGAGCCCATGCATGAAGGCTGATTTGCGGCACGTCTTCTGGTCTGACAAACATCTTTGTAGCTCTGTAACTTTCCAGAAGATTTACACTTCTGTCTTTTTATTTGCATTTTAAACTCTCATCCGATAGTTTTTTTTATTTTCTCGTGTGAATGTTTTTTTTTTTTTTTTTTAAATAAAGTGCAGTATACGGTAGCTGAATGTATTATTAAACGATATGACCTATGACCTAACTGTTCTTTGAAAGATAATAATGTAACTTTGGGGACTATTGCTTGTAGCTCAGGAGACTAGCCTGGAACATCATAGGTTCACATTGTCATGGGATATGGTATAGAGGTCCAGGATCTCTATACCAGGCGGTGTCAGAGAAAGGCCCTAAAAATTGTCAAAAGACTCCAGCCACCCTAGTCATAGACTGTTCTCTCTGCCACCGCACAGCAAGCGGTACCGGAGCGTCAAATCTATGTCCAAGAGGCTTCTAAACAGCTTCTACCCCCAAGCTATAAGACTCCTGAACAGCTAATCAAATGGCTACCCAGACTACTTGCATTGCACCCCCTCCCCCTCTTCTACACTGCTGCTACTTTCTGTTATTATCTATGCATAGTCACTTTAACAACTCTACCTTCATGTAGGCTCTCTATTAGCTAAATGACCTCGACTAACCAGTGCCCCGCCTCACATTGACTCTGTAACGGTTCCCCCCTGTAAAAAGCCTCGCTATTGTTATTTCACTGCTGCTCTTTAAATATTTGTTACTTTTACTTCTTATTCTCATTTTTTGTAGTTTTTTATTTTATTTTTTAAACTGGATTGTTGGTTAAGGGCTTGTAAGTAAGTATTTCAATGTAAGATTTACACCTGTTGTATTCGGCACATGTGACAAATACTATGTGATTTGATTGCACGCACGCACGCACGCACGCACGCACGCACGCACGCACGCACGCACGCACGCGCACACACACACACACACACACACACACACACACACACACACACACACACACACACACACACACACACACACACACACAAAATATTTACTTTCTTTAATGCTGCTGCACCTAATCTCATGTTGCCAAATTCCAGTTCAAATTGTGGGTAAGAACTGGAAAGACGGGAGACAATTGATGGATTCAGAGAACTGATTGAATTGTGTTATTATATTACATGAAACCTCAATTTGTCTGCCTGGTAGTTTGTACCCAAACTACATTTGTAGAAATAAATTGATATATGTTAATCTCATACAGATAGGAAAAAAAACGGTTTCAGCAAAGACACTTTTTAAAAAAACCTTCATTTATTTATTTATACCTTTATTTAACTTGGCAAGTCAGTTAGGAACAAATTCTTACTTTCAATAACGGCCTACCGGGGAACAGTGGGTTAACTGCCTTGTTTAGGGGCAGAACGAAAGACTTTTACCTTGTCAGCTCGGGGATTCGATCTTGCAACCTTCCGGGTTACCTGTCCAACGCTCTAACCACGAGGATACCTGCCGCCCTTACTTTCACCATTTTGAAGTAGTAAACTGGGTGGGACTTCTTATGGCTTAAGGAAGTCTCACATAATTCCATCCAGCTCATCAGAAGGGATCAGCCAATGAACTCTACTCATGAGCAAACATTCCATAATTGCAGGTGGCGGTAAATCACCATCCTTGGCTTTATACCTGTTCAAACAACACCCTCTAGGTGGCAGTATGCACCCTTTCTGTTTGGTAAGTAACTCATATACACTGGGTATACCAAAACAATAGCAACAACTTATTAACATCAGGAACACCCTGATATTAGATGACTGGGACTGTAGAGACCCAGAGCCTGCTGCTACCAGCCATTTAACTGAAACATTCTAATGTGTTTGATATCACAGTCATTTAACTGAAACATTCTAATGTGTCTGATATCACAGTCATTTAACTGAAACATTCTAATGTGTCTGATATCACAGTCATTTAACTGAAACATTCTAATGTGTCTGATATCACAGTCATTTAACTGAAACATTCTAATGTGTCTGATATCACAGTCATTTAACTGAAACATTCTAATGTGTCTGATATCACAGTCATTTAACTGAAACATTCTAATGTGTCTGATATCACAGTCATTTAACTGAAACATTCTAATGTGTCTGATATCACAGTCATTTAACTGAAACATTCTAATGTGTCTGATATCACAGTCATTTAACTGGAACATTCTAATGTGTCTGATATCACAGTCATTTAACTGAAACATATCAGGTATGTCTATGTCCTGGGATTTTTTGATTTGTTAATTACAAGCTCATTCTAATCACATTAGCCTTTGTTAGCTCCACCGTCCTGCAGGGAGACACCGATCCCGTAGAGGTTTTGAACTGACTGTTTCAGCAGACACGTTGTAATGTTTCAGTTAAATGACTGTGATATCAGACACACTGTAATGTGTCTGCTCCCACGCTCCTGAAAACGCTGCCCCACTCGGGAGCACCAAGTCTAGATCCAAAAGCCTCCTTAACAGCTTCTACCCCCAAGATATTCTACCCCCAAGACATTCTACCCGCAAGATATTCTACCCCCAAGACATTCTACCCACAAGATATTCTACCCCCAAGACATTCTACCCGCAAGATATTCTACCCCCAAGACATTCTACCCACAAGATATTCTACCCCCAAGATATTCTACCCCCAAGATATTCTACCCCCAAGACATTCTACCCCCAAGATACTCTACCCCCAAGATATTCTACCCCCAATACATTCTACCCCCAAGACATTCTACCCCCAAGATATTCTACCCCCAAGACATTCCACCCACAAGATATTCTACCCCAAGACATTCTACGCCCAAGACATTCTACCCCCAAGATATTCTACCCCAAGACATTCCACCCACAAGATATTCTACCCCCAAGACATTCCACCCACAAGATATTCTACCCCAAGACATTCTACCCCCAAGATATTCTACCCCCAAGATATTCTACCCCCAAGACATCAGACTGCTGAACAATTAATCAAACGGTCACCCAGACTATTTACATTGACCCCCCCCTCCCTTTTGTACACTGCTGCTGCTCGCTGTTTATTATCTATGCATAGTCACTTTACCCCTACCTACATGTACTAATTTCCTCAACTAACCTGTACCCCCGCACAATGACTCTGTACCGGTACCCCCTGTATATAACCTCCACACTGATTCTGTACCGGTACACCCTGTATATAGCCTCCACATTGACTCTGTACCAGTACCCCCTGTATATAGCCTCCACATTGACTCGGTACCGGTACCCCCTGTATATAGCCTCCACATTGACTCTGTACCGGTACCCCCTGTATATAGCCTCCACATTGACTCTGTACCGGTACCCCCTGTATACAGTCTCCACATTGACTCTGTACCAGTACCCCCTGTATATAGCCTCCACATTGACTCTGTACCGGTACCCCCTGTATATAGCCTCCACATTGACTCTGTACCAGTACCCCCTGTATATAGCCTCCACATTGACTCTGTACCAGCACCCCCTGTATATAGCCTCCACATTGACTCTGTACCAGTACCCCCTGTATATAGCCTCCACATTGACTCTGTACCGGTACCCCCTGTATATAGCCTCCACATTGACTCTGTACCGGTACCCCCTGTATATAGCCTCCACATTGACTCTGTACCGGTACCCCCTGTATATAGCCTCCACATTGACTCTGTACCGGTACCCCCTGTATATAGCCTCCACATTGACTCTGTACCGGTACCCCCTGTATATAGCCTCCACATTGACTCTGTACCGGTACCCCCTGTATATAGTCTCCACATTGACTCTGTACCGGTACCCCCTGTATATAGCCTCCACATTGACTCTGTACCGGTACCCCCTGTATATAGCCTCCACATTGACTCTGTACCGGTACCCCCTGTATATAGTCTCCACATTGACTCTGTACCGGTACCCCCTGTATATAGCCTCCACATTGACTCTGTACCGGTACCCCATGTATATAGCCTCCACATTGACTCTGTACCGGTACCCCCTGTATATAGCCTCCACATTGACTCTGTACCGGTACCCCCTGTATATAGCCTCCACATTGACTCTGTACCGGTACACCCTGTATATAGCCTCCACATTGACTCTGTACCGGTACCCCCTGTATATAGCCTCCACATTGACTCTGTACCGGTACCCCCTGTATATAGCCTCCACATTGACTCTGTACCGGTACCCCCCTGTATATAGCCTCCACATTGACTCTGTACCGGTACCCCCCTGTATATAGCCTCCACATTGACTCTGTACCGGTACCCCCCTGTATATAGCCTCCACATTGACTCTGTACCGGTACCCCCTGTATATAGCCTCCACATTGACTCTGTACCTGTACCCCCTGTATATAGCCTCCACATTGACTCTGTACCGGTACCCCCTGTATATAGCCTCCACATTGACTCTGTACCGGTACCCCCCTGTATATAGCCTCCACATTGACTCTGTACCTGTACCCCCTGTATATAGCCTCCACATTGACTCTGTACCTGTACCCCCTGTATATAGCCTCCACATTGACTCTGTACCGGTACCCCCTGTATATAGCCTCCACATTGACTCTGTACCGGTACCCCCTGTATATAGCCTCCACATTGACTCTGTACCGGTACCCCCTGTATATAGTCTCCACATTGACTCTGTACCTGTACCCCCTGTATATAGCCTCCACATTGACTCTGTACCGGTACACCCTGTATATAGCCTCCACATTGACTCTGTACCGGTACCCCCCTGTATATAGCCTCCACATTGACTCTGTACCGGTACCCCCTGTATATAGCCTCCACATTGACTCTGTACCGGTACCCCCTGTATATAGCCTCCACATTGACTCTGTACCGGTACCCCCTGTATATAGCCTCCACATTGACTCTGTACCGGTACCCCCTGTATATAGCCTCCACATTGACTCTGTACCGGTACCCCCTGTATATAGCCTCCACATTGACTCTGTACCGGTACCCCCTGTATATAGTCTCCACATTGACTCTGTACCGGTACCCCCTGTATATAGCCTCCACATTGACTCTGTACCGGTACCCCCTGTATATAGCCTCCACATTGACTCTGTACCGGTACCCCCTGTATATAGTCTCCACATTGACTCTGTACCGGTACCCCCTGTATATAGTCTCCACATTGACTCTGTACCGGTACCCCATGTATATAGCCTCCACATTGACTCTGTACCGGTACCCCCTGTATATAGCCTCCACATTGACTCTGTACCGGTACCCCCTGTATATAGCCTCCACATTGACTCTGTACCGGTACCCCCTGTATATAGCCTCCACATTGACTCTGTACCGGTACCCCCTGTATATAGCCTCCACATTGACTCTGTACCGGTACCCCCTGTATAAAGCCTCCACATTGACTCTG
>NC_092092.1:14866734-14874234 GCF_045679555.1 Salvelinus alpinus
TACCGGTAGAGGAGACTGTATGACTGGTGTTGACCTATCTGTGTGTAGTCTGGTTGTATAATAGAAGTCTGTCTCAACTTGGATAACAGATGGAACTACAAATCATCCCCAGCCACAGGGGGTTGGTGGCACCTTTATTGGGGAGGACGGGGTCGTGGTAATGGTTGGAGTGGAATGTGTGGAACGGTAAGAAATACCTAAAACACACGGTTTCCTTGTGGTTGATGCCGTTCCGTTTGCTCCGTTCCGGCCATTATGACGAGCCGTCCTCCACTGTCCCTGTGATGAAGCAGAAAATAACTGTTGATCACAGTGATCAACATCATTACGCTACGTTACACCGTAGGACAGCGAGAAGCTTGGAAATGATCTACCAACCAAGTGATTACAAGACTGTTTAGGTGTGTGCGTGTGCGTGTGTGTGTGTGCGCGTGCGCGTGCGTGTGTGTGTGTGTGGTCAGTCCACTTCCTTTCAGTGTCAGTGATGTCGTCTCTCTGGCTGGAGGAATCCCGGTCGCGGCAATAGATTTACCGGCAAAGTACACCCCCCTCCTCTCTCTCTCTCTCTCTCTCTCTCTCTCTCTCTCTCTCTCTCTCTCTCTCTCTCTCTCTCTCTCTCTCTCTCTCTCTCTCTCTCTCTCTCTCTCTCTCTCTCTCTCTCTCTCTCTCTCTCTCTCTCTCTCTCTCTCTCTCTCTCTCTCTCGCTCTCTCTCTCTCTCTCTCTCTCGCTCTCTCTCTGTACCCAGCTCTTTAATTACCCTGGCCTATTGATCTCTCAGGGACACGCTGACTGCACAGGAGTTGAATGTGACACACACTCTCTCTCTGGCTCTCTCTCTCTCTCCCTCCCTCCCTCCCTCCCTCTCTCCCTCCCTCCCTCCCTCCCTCCCTCCCTCCCTCCCTCCCTCCCTCCCTCTCTCACACTCTCTCTCTGGCTCTCCAGGGACACGGCAGCAAAGAGTTCCAGAAGGCGGAGTCACACTGTTTTACAGATACTCAACCAGCGAGATCACACCAGATAGACTTCAATATTCAACGGTTTGTTCAAGTCCCCGGGACGTCGGGAGATGTCTTCAGTACTGTTCACTAGGGACAACGTGAGCACCTATTACCATCTAGTAGGGAGATGTCTTCAGTGCTGTCCACTAGTAGGGAGATGTCTTCAGTGCTGTCCACTAGTAGGGAGATGTCTTCAATACTGTCCACTAGTAGGGAGATGTCTTCAATACTGTCCACTAGTAGGGAGATGTCTTCAATACTGTCCACTAGTAGGGAGATGTCTTCAATACTGTCCACTAGTAGGGAGATGTCTTCAGTGCTGTCCACTAGTAGGGAGATGTCTTCAATACTGTCCACTAGTAGGGAGATGTCTTCAGTGCTGTCCACTAGGGACAACGTGAACACCTTCTACCATCTAGTAGGCTGGCGGCTTGCTAGGGTGGTGTGTATGGAGTATAGAGGGTAGTGTTAGGGTGTATGGGTGTATGGGGTATAGAGGGTAGAGTTAGGGTGTATGGGGTATAGAGGGTAGAGTTAGGGTGGTGTGTATGGGGTATAGAGGGTAGTGTTAGGGTGTATGGGTGTATGGGGTATAGAGGGTAGAGTTAGGGTGTATGGGGTATAGAGGGTAGAGTTAGGGTGGTGTGTATGGGGTATAGAGGGTAGAGTTAGGGTGGTGTGTATGGGGTATAGAGGATAGTGTTAGGGTGTATGGGGTATAGCGGGTAGAGTTAGGGTGGTGTGCATGGGGTATAGAGGGTAGTGTTAGGGTGGTGTGTATGGGGTATAGAGGGTAGAGTTAGGGTGGTGTGCATGGGGTATAGAGGGTAGTGTTAGGGTGGTGTGTATGGGGTATAGAGGGTAGTGCTAGGGTGGTGTGTATGGGGTATAGAGGGTAGTGTTAGGGTGTATGGGGTATAGCGGGTAGTGTTAGGGTGGTGTGTATGGGGTATAGAGGGTAGAGTTAGGGTGTATGGGGTATAGAGGGTAGTGTTAGGGTGGTGTGTATGGGGTATAGAGGGTAGTGTTAGGGTGGTGTGTATGGGGTATAGAGGGTAGAGTTAGGGTGGTGTGCATGGGGTATAGAGGGTAGTGTTAGGGTGGTGTGTATGGGGTATAGAGGGTAGTGTTAGGGTGTATGGGTGTATGGGGTATAGAGGGTAGAGTTAGGGTGTATGGGGTATAGAGGGTAGAGTTAGGGTGGTTTGTATGGGGTATAGAGGGTAGAGTTAGGGTGGTGTGTATGGGGTATAGAGGATAGTGTTAGGGTGTATGGGGTATAGCGGGTAGAGTTAGGGTGGTGTGCATGGGGTATAGAGGGTAGTGTTAGGGTGGTGTGTATGGGGTATAGAGGGTAGTGCTAGGGTGGTGTGTATGGGGTATAGAGGATAGTGTTAGGGTGTATGGGGTATAGCGGGTAGAGTTAGGGTGGTGTGCATGGGGTATAGAGGGTAGAGTTAGGGTGTATGGGGTATAGAGGGTAGTGTTAGGGTGGTGTGTATGGGGTATAGAGGGTAGAGTTAGGGTGGTGTGCATGGGGTATAGAGGGTAGTGTTAGGGTGGTGTGTATGGGGTATAGAGGGTAGTGCTAGGGTGGTGTGTATGGGGTATAGAGGGTAGTGTTAGGGTGTATGGGGTATAGCGGGTAGTGTTAGGGTGGTGTGTATGGGGTATAGAGGGTAGAGTTAGGGTGGTGTGCATGGGGTATAGAGGGTAGTGTTAGGGTGGTGTGTATGGGGTATAGAGGGTAGAGTTAGGGTGGTGTGTATGGGGTATAGAGGGTAGTGTTAGGGTGGTGTGTATGGGGTATAGAGGGTAGAGTTAGGGTGGTGTGCAAGGGGTATAGAGGGTAGTGTTAGGGTGGTGTGTATGGGGTATAGAGGGTAGTGTTAGGGTGGTGTGTATGGGGTATAGAGGGTAGAGTTAGGGTGGTGTGTATGGGGTATAGAGGGTAGTGTTAGGGTGGTGTGTATGGGGTATAGAGGGTAGAGTTAGGGTGTATGGGGTATAGAGGGTAGTGTTAGGGTGGTGTGTATGGGGTATAGAGGGTAGTGTTAGGGTGGTGTGTATGGGGTATAGAGGGTAGTGTTAGGGTGGTGTGTATGGGGTATAGAGGGTAGTGTTAGGGTGGTGTGTAAGGGGTATAGAGGGTAGAGTTAGGGTGTATGGGGTATAGAGGGTAGTGTTAGGGTGGTGTGTATGGGGTATAGAGGGTAGTGTTAGGGTGGTGTGTATGGGGTATAGAGGGTAGAGTTAGGGTGTATGGGGTATAGAGGGTAGTGTTAGGGTGGTGTGTATGGGGTATAGAGGGTAGTGTTAGGGTGGTGTGTAATGGGTATAGTCTAACACAGCAACAACAGGTAAAAATGGCGACGACTAGGCAGAGAGGGTCGGATTAACTACACACAGATCCTGAGTTAAAGCACAGAGCCGACAGATAAGACACAAATAAACAGAATGGAGTACCGTGAATTAATGGACAGTCAAGCATGCATCAGCTATGTAGCCAAGTGATCATAGTGTCCAGGGGGCAGCCGTAGATGGAGCAGAGGAGGCCTCCACTAAGCTAGCACGCGGCGTTTAAAGTTAGTAGCCCGGGGGGTGGTCTGCTCAGACGGAGGGGGTCTGCTCAGACGTGGTTGTGTCGACAGAGAATCCAAGCCAGATGGCGATGGCGAAAGAGAGGTTGTGAATTGTAGAATTGTGTTTGCTAACTGGTGCTAGCTTCGTGGCAGTGGCGCTAGCTGCGCTAGCCGCAAGCTAGCTGTGAGGATCAGAAGCAGTGGCTCAGGGATTACGGCAGGAATCCGGCGTTGTTGTCGAGAGACAGTCCGATGCTGGTAAATTGGTGAGTAATATCCAGGCTAATAACAGGGCTGGTGTCTGTGCAGAAGGTAAAAGCTACTAGCAGCGGCAAAAAAAATGGCTAAATTAGCTTGTAGCTGGTATTGTAGCCCAAGAATTCGCTGGTAGACCTCTTCAGCTAGCCGGCAGATGGGCCTAGCTCGAGGCTAGCTCAAGGCTAACTGGTGCTTGCTTCGGGACAGAGGTGTTAGCCAGTAGTAGCCACTCGGTTGCAGCTAGCTAGCTGTGATGATACGGTGTAATTGTCCAGAGCTTGCGTCAGGAATCCGGTGATGTGGTAGAGAAAAAGCAGTCCTATATGCTCTGGGTTGATATCGCGCTTGCAGACTGGCAGGTATTGGCCCGGTATTGAAGCTGGCTGTGTCCGAGTTGAGGGTGAAGACCGCAGCAGTAGCTAACTGACTACTAGCTAGTACAGGGGTGTCAAACATACGGCCCGCGGGCCGGAACCGGCCCCCAAGGAGGTTCGATCAGGCCCGCAGGATAATTTGAAAGTGGAAAAAATGCATAAAAGACATGGAATTAATATTTTTAATTCGCTGCAATTCATGGATTATCCGCTAAGGGGCGCACTCTTTCCATCAGAGTAGAAGACAAGCTGCATCACTGAGACAGACTGAAAACAGCAGACGGTATCAATGCGCCATCTGCTGCTTGTTACGACGTTGTTAATACCTTAATACCTCATTAGCCAAAATGTCGTTATCCAAACGGAGAAAAGTAGATAAGGAGTGTAGAATTTTCAAAGAAAAATGGACCACGTCCTATTTATTTACAGAGATGCACGGAAAACCTTCGTGCTTGGTGTGTTTGCAACGAGTTTCGGTATTGAAGGAATATAATATTCGACGCCACTACGAGACTCATCACAGCGAAAAATATGACGGCTTGCAAGGACAACTGAGAAGAGATAAGATTAACGAATTGCTGGCGGGTCTGAGGAAACAGCAGTCAACTTTCATCCAGAGCCGAGAAGTCAGTGAAGCAGCGGTAAAAGCCAGCTACCTAATTGCTAGCGAAATAGCATTAGCATCGAAGCCGTATTCCGACGGTGACTTTGTTAAACGATGCATGATGAAGGCGGCTGAACTTGTATGTGCCGAGAAGCGACAAGCTTTTGCCAATATTAGCCTGACGAGGAATACTATAGCAGAGAGGATTTCGGAACTATCGGCAGATTTAGACAGTCAATTGAAACAGAGAGTCAAGTCATTTATTGCATTTTCCGTGGCAATTGACGAGAGCACTGACATCACAGACGTGGCCCAACTGGCCATATTTATTCGAGGAGTTGATGAGACATTGACTGTTACTGAAGAGTTTCTTGAGTTGGTGCCAATGATGGACACCACAACAGCCGTGGACATTTTCGGCTCTGTCGTTGCTGCATTGGACAGAGTTGGAGTGGACTGGTCCCGCGCTGTCAGCCTGGCTACAGACGGCGCGCCATCCATGGTCGGAAAGAAAGCAGGTGTCGCGACAAAGTTCAAAGACAAAGTTCAAGCCCTTAATGGAGGAGATCGTTTCTGGACATTTCACTGTATTTTGCACCAGGAGGCATTGTGTTGCAAGTCGCTGAAAATGGACCACGTCATGGAGGTGGTTGTTCGCACTGTAAATTTCATCCGGTCCAGAGGTCTGAACCATCGTCAGTTTGACAAACTTCTCAGCGACAGCAACATTACCCACAGCCTGCCATACCACACTGAAGTGAGATGGTTAAGCCGAGGCGCTGTGCTGAGGCATTTCTTTGATCTACGAGAGGAAATCGGACAGTTCATGGAGAAAAAAGGAAAACCGGTGTTGGAATTACAATCTCAGGAATGGCTACGGGACCTTGCATTCTTGGTTGATATTACTGAACACTTGAACAATCTGAACAAAATGTTGCAAGGCCGCAAAAAAGTTGTCACACAGTTTTCTGACAACATACATGCATTTAAGTTGAAGCTGACTTTGTGGGAGATGCAACTGGCAAATGGCAACCCTGCTCATTTCCCCTGTCTGAGAGATGTGTGTGTGACCAGACCTGATGCGGACATGAAACGGTACAAAGACAAAATTGCAGGACTACTGCGGGAGTTTGAGAAACGTTTTCAGGTATTTGGTGAACTTGAGACAGAATTTTCAGTTTTTCGCTCACCTTTCACAGTTAAAGCTTCTGATCTGCCGGTCGAAATTCAGCTAGAGATAATTGATTTGCAGTGTGATGCAGATTTGAAGGGCAAATTTGCCTCTGTAGGTCTGGACAGATTTTATCAGTATCTACTACCAGGGTACCCCAAATTAACAGCCCTGGCTGCTAAAATTTTGTGCATGTTTGGGACAACCTACCTTTGTGAACAAATTTTCTCAGTGATGAATATCAATAAAACAAAAATGCGTTCAAGGCTCACAAACAAGCACTTAAATGACATTCTGAAAGTGACAGCTAGTCAGGACATGACACCTGGTGTTGATGCACTTGTACAGGCCAAAAGATGCCAAGTTTCAGGAACAAATACAAGTCCAGACTAGACTAACACCTTTAAAATGCTGCCTTAGATACTGTTTGCATTGAAAGAATACAGCTCTGTGAAGATGAATCCTTACTGTGGTGATTTAAAAAAATGTGCACTTTAATGTTAGTCAGCAGCTTCAAAACAAAAGTTGTGTGATGGAATTCTACTGTTCATACAACTCCATACATTTTCAGTATGTATTGTATGTGTATGTATGTTTCATGTATGAAGTTTACAGATTTACAGGACAGGCGAACACTTTCTTCATTACACATTTAAAATCACTCTCCTTAGTTTGTAAGGTGTACGCAGGGATTACATTTAGATTTTATATGCGTATGTGTAAGTGGTTTAAAAATTCCTTTCTTTAAAAGTCTCATTTAATCTTAAAGTGCATTACTATATTTTTCAGTACCAATTAAAGTTTTGTGCCTTTGTACAATCAGTGGGATCAGTTGCAATGCATATTTGTGAATGATAAAAGTAAATTGCACATTTGTCTAAGGAAATATGAGGTGTTTCATTAAATGTTTTGTAAAAGGATAGTTCATTAAATTTCAATATTTTCCTAATGTTCTTGTGCTTCTTTACACCAAAACAAAGGAAAGACATGATATTTTGGTTATTTATAGCAGAGTATGGTATAATTTTAATGGTCCGGCCCACTTGACATCTCCCTAGGCCGTATGTGGCCCACGATGCGAAATGAGTTTGACACCCCTGGTATAGAGGGTAGTGTTAGGGTGGTGTGTTATGGGTATAGAGGGTAGTGTTAGGGTGGTGTGTATGGGGTATAGAGGGTAGTGTTAGGGTGGTGTGTAATGGGTATAGAGGGTAGTGTTAGGGTGGTGTGTATGGGGTATAGAGGGTAGAGTTAGGGTGGTGTGTATGGGGTATAGAGGGTAGAGTTAGGGTGTATGGGGTATAGAGGGTAGTGTTAGGGTGGTGTGTATGGGGTATAGAGGGTAGAGTTAGGGTGTATGGGGTATAGAGGGTAGAGTTAGGGTGGTGTGTATGGGTATAGAGGATAGTGGTTTCCATCCCAGTGCTTGTTTGAATTTTTTCTATTTGAACCTTAAAAACCCTTTCTTTAACCCGTCATAATCAATGCCTGAACTTAAACGTCAAGTTTTTT